>NC_056744.1:1262162209-1262269709 GCF_019279795.1 Protopterus annectens
CTGCTTTGAAAGGGAAATTTTTTTGAACAACCCCCCTGGATCCCCAGGATTTCCTTTCCCCCAAAATGGAAAATTTTCAGGGAAAATTTTTTTCCCCCCCTTTGGGGTTTCCCCCTTTATGACTGTCTATCTGAAGACCTGAGATATCCTTGTCCTCAGAAAACTTCTGGTACCTCCTCCCAGTGCAGGATTTGAGCCTTGCCCTCCATAAACTGAACTGCCTTGTGAATCAGGAATATTTATTTGGAACCTGCAACCCTCCTGCTAGGGAATCCCCCCAGCGTCCGTGTCCCACTGTCTATCTGAAGACCTGAGATATCCTTGTCCTCAGAAAACTTCTGGTACCTCCTCCCAGTGCAGGATTTGAGCCTTGCCCTCCATAAACTGAACTGCCTTGTGAATCAGGAATATTTATTTGGAACCTGCAACCCTCCTGCTAGGGAATCCCCCCAGCGTCCGTGTCCCGCTGTCTATCTGAAGACCTGAGATATCCTTGTCCTCAGAAAACTTCTGGTACCTCCTCCCAGTGCAGGATTTGAGCCTTGTCCTCCATAAACTGAACTGCCTTGTGAATCAGGAATATTTATTTGGAACCTGCAGCCCTCCTGCTAGGGAACCCCCCAGCATCCATGTCCCGATGTCTGTCTGAAGACCTGAGATATCCTTGTCCTCAGAAAACTTCTGGTACCTCCTCCCAGTGCAGGATTTGAGCCTTGCCCTCCATAAACTGAACTGCCTTGTGAATCAGGAATATTTATTTGGAACCTGCAACCCTCCTGCTAGGGAATCCCCCCAGCGTCCGTGTCCCGCTGTCTATCTGAAGACCTGAGATATCCTTGTCCTCAGAAAACTTCTGGTACCTCCTCCCAGTGCAGGATTTGAGCCTTGCCCTCCATAAACTGAACTGCCTTGTGAATCAGGAATATTTATTTGGAACCTGCAACCCTCCTGCTAGGGAATCCCCCCAGCGTCCATGTCCCACTGTCTATCTGAAGACCTGAGATATCCTTGTCCTCAGAAAACTTCTGGTACCTCCTCCCAGTGCAGGATTTGAGCCTTGCCCTCCATAAACTGAACTGCCTTGTGAATCAGGAATATTTATTTGGAACCTGCAACCCTCCTGCTGGGAATCCCCAGCGTCCGTGTCCCACTGTCTATCTGAAGACCTGAGATATCCTTGTCCTCAGAAAACTTCTGGTACCTCCTCCCAGTGCAGGATTTGAGCCTTGCCCTCCATAAACTGAACTGCCTTGTGAATCAGGAATATTTATTTGGAACCTGCAACCCTCCTGCTAGGGAATCCCCAGCATCCGTGTGTCCCGCTGTCTATCTGAAGACCTGAGATATCCTTGTCCTCAGAAAACTTCTGGTACCTCCTCCCAGTGCAGGATTTGAGCCTTGCCCTCCATAAACTGAACTGCCTTGTGAATCAGGAATATTTATTTGGAACCTGCAACCCTCCTGCTAGGGAATCCCCCCAGCGTCCATGTCCCACTGTCTATCTGAAGACCTGAGATATCCTTGTCCTCAGAAAACTTCTGGTACCTCCTCCCAGTGCAGGATTTGAGCCTTGCCCTCCATAAACTGAACTGCCTTGTGAATCAGGAATATTTATTTGGAACCTGCAACCCTCCTGCTAGGGAATCCCCAGCGTCCGTGTCCCGCTGTCTATCTGAAGACCTGAGATATCCTTGTCCTCAGAAAACTTCTGGTACCTCCTCCCAGTGCAGGATTTGAGCCTTGCCCTCCATAAACTGAACTGCCTTGTGAATCAGGAATATTTATTTGGAACCTGCAACCCTCCTGCTAGGGAATCCCCCCAGCGTCCGTGTCCCGCTGTCTATCTGAAGACCTGAGATATCCTTGTCCTCAGAAAACTTCTGGTACCTCCTCCCAGTGCAGGATTTGAGCCTTAGTCTCCATAAACTGAACTGCCTTGTGAATCAGGAATATTTATTTGGAACCTGCAACCCTCCTGCTAGGGAATCCCCCCAGCGTCCGTGTCCCACTGTCTATCTGAAGACCTGAGATATCCTTGTCCTCAGAAAACTTCTGGTACCTCCTCCCAGTGCAGGATTTGAGCCTTGCCCTCCATAAACTGAACTGCCTTGTGAATCAGGAATATTTATTTGGAACCTGCAACCCTCCTGCTGGGAATCCCTCAACGTCCGTGTCCCGCTGTCTATCTGAAGACTGAGATATCCTTGTCCTCAGAAAACTTCTGGTACCTCCTCCCAGTGCAGGATTTGAGCCTTGCCCTCCATAAACTGAACTGCCTTGTGAATCAGGAATATTTATTTGGAACCTGCAACCCTCCTGCTAGGGAATCCCCAGCGTCCGTGTCCCGCTGTCTATCTGAAGACCTGAGATATCCTTGTCCTCAGAAAACTTCTGGTACCTCCTCCCAGTGCAGGATTTGAGCCTTGCCCTCCATAAACTGAACTGCCTTGTGAATCAGGAATATTTATTTGCAATCTGCAACCCTCCTGCTAGGGTATCCCCCCAGCGTCCGTGTCCCGCTGTCTACCTGAAGACCTGAGATATCCTTGTCCTCAAAAAACTTCTGGTACCTCCTCCCAGTGCAGGATTTGAGCCTTGCCCTCCATAAACTGAACTGCCTTGTGAATCAGGAATATTTATTTGGAACCTGCAACCATCCTGCTAGGGAATCTCCCCAGCATCCGTGTCCCACTGTCTATTGAAGACCTGAGATATCCTTGTCCTCAGAAAACATCTGGTACCTCCTCCCAGTGCAGGATTTGAGCCCTGTCCTCCATAAACTGAACTGCCTTGTGAATCAGGAATATTTATTTGGAACCTGCAACCCTCCTGCTAGGGAACCCCCAGCATCCATGTCCCGATGTCTGTCTGAAGACCTGAGATATCCTTGTCCTCAGAAAACTTCTGGTACCTCCTCCCAGTGCAGGATTTGAGCCTTGCCCTCCATAAACTGAACTGCCTTGTGAATCAGGAATATTTATTTGGAATCTGCAACCCTCCTGCTAGGGAATCCCCCCAGCGTCCGTGTCCCGCTTTCTATCTGAAGACCTGAGATATCCTTGTCCTCAGGAAACTTCTGGTACCTCCTCCCAGTCCAGGATTTGAGCCCTGCCCTCCATACACTGAACTGCTTTTTGAATCAGGAATATTTTTTGGAACCAGCAACCCTGCTGCTATCCTGCTAGGGAATCCCCCCAGCGTCCGTGTCCCGTTGTCTAACTGAAGACCTGAGATATCCTTATCCTCAGAAAACTTCTGGTACATCCTCCCAGTGCAGGATTTGAGCCTTAACCTCCATAATCTGAACTGCCTTGAGAATCAGGAATATTTATTTGGAACCTGCAACCCTCCTGCTAGGGAATCCCCCCAGCGTCCGTGTCCCGCTGTCTATCTGAAGACCTGAGATATCCTTGTGCTCAGAAAACTTCTGGTACCTCCTCCCAGTGCAGGATTTGAGCCTTGCCCTCCATAAACTGAACTGCCTTGTGAATCAGGAATATTTATTTGGAACCTGCAACCCTCCTGCTAGGGAATCCCCAGCGTCCGTGTCCCGCTGTCTATCTGAAGACCTGAGATATCCTTGTCCTCAGAAAACTTCTGGTACCTCCTCCCAGTGCAGGATTTGAGCCTTGCCCTCCATAAACTGAACTGCCTTGTGAATCAGGAATATTTATTTGGAACCTGCAACCCTCCTGCTAGGGAATCCCCAGCGTCCGTGTCCCGCTGTCTATCTGAAGACCTGAGATATCCTTGTCCTCAGAAAACTTCTGGTACCTCCTCCCAGTGCAGGATTTGAGCCTTGCCCTCCATAAACTGAACTGCCTTGTGAATCAGGAATATTTATTTGGAACCTGCAACCCTCCTGCTAGGGAATCCCCCCAGCGTCCGTGTCCCGCTGTCTATCTGAAGACCTGAGATATCCTTGTCCTCAGAAAACTTCTGGTACCTCCTCCCAGTGCAGGATTTGAGCCTTGCCCTCCATAAACTGAACTGCCTTGTGAATCAGGAATATTTATTTGGAACCTGCAACCCTCCTGCTAGGGAATCCCCAGCGTCCGTGTCCCGCTGTCTATCTGAAGACCTGAGATATCCTTGTCCTCAGAAAACTTCTGGTACCTCCTCCCAGTGCAGGATTTGAGCCTTGCCCTCCATAAACTGAACTGCCTTGTGAATCAGGAATATTTATTTGGAACCTGCAACCCTCCTGCTAGGGAATCCCCCCAGCGTCCATGTCCCGCTGTCTATCTGAAGACCTGAGATATCCTTGTCCTCAGAAAACTTCTGGTACCTCCTCCCAGTGCAGGATTTGAGCCTTGCCCTCCATAAACTGAACTGCCTTGTGAATCAGGAATATTTATTTGGAACCTGCAACCCTCCTGCTAGGGAATCCCCCCAGCGTCCATGTCCCGCTGTCTATCTGAAGACCTGAGATATCCTTGTCCTCAGAAAACTTCTGGTACCTCCTCCCAGTGCAGGATTTGAGCCTTGCCCTCCATAAACTGAACTGCCTTGTGAATCAGGAATATTTATTTGGAACCTGCAACCCTCCTGCTAGGGAATCCCCAGCGTCCGTGTCCCGCTGTCTATCTGAAGACCTGAGATATCCTTGTCCTCAGAAAACTTCTGGTACCTCCTCCCAGTGCAGGATTTGAGCCTTGCCCTCCATAAACTGAACTGCCTTGTGAATCAGGAATATTTATTTGGAACCTGCAACCCTCCTGCTAGGGAATCCCCCCAGCGTCCGTGTCCCGCTGTCTATCTGAAGACCTGAGATATCCTTGTCCTCAGAAAACTTCTGGTACCTCCTCCCAGTGCAGGATTTGAGCCTTGCCCTCCATAAACTGAACTGCCTTGTGAATCAGGAATATTTATTTGGAACCTGCAACCCTCCTGCTAGGGAATCCCCCCAGCGTCCATGTCCCGCTGTCTATCTGAAGACCTGAGATATCCTTGTCCTCAGAAAACTTCTGGTACCTCCTCCCAGTGCAGGATTTGAGCCTTGCCCTCCATAAACTGAACTGCCTTGTGAATCAGGAATATTTATTTGGAACCTGCAACCCTCCTGCTAGGGAATCCCCAGCGTCCGTGTCCCGCTGTCTATCTGAAGACCTGAGATATCCTTGTCCTCAGAAAACTTCTGGTACCTCCTCCCAGTGCAGGATTTGAGCCTTGCCCTCCATAAACTGAACTGCCTTGTGAATCAGGAATATTTATTTGGAACCTGCAACCCTCCTGCTAGGGAATCCCCAGCGTCCATGTCCCGCTGTCTATCTGAAGACCTGAGATATCCTTGTCCTCAGAAAACTTCTGGTACCTCCTCCCAGTGCAGGATTTGAGCCTTGCTCTCCATAAACTGAACTGCCTTGTGAATCAGGAATATTTATTTGGAACCTGCAACCCTCCTGCTGGGAATCCCTCAACGTCCGTGTCCCGCTGTCTATCTGAAGACTGAGATATCCTTGTCCTCAGAAAACTTCTGGTACCTCCTCCCAGTGCAGGATTTGAGCCTTGCCCTCCATAAACTGAACTGCCTTGTGAATCAGGAATATTTATTTGGAACCTGCAACCCTCCTGCTAGGGAATCCTCCCAGCGTCCGTGTCCCGCTGTCTATCTGAAGACCTGAGATATCCTTGTCCTCAGAAAACTTCTGGTACCTCCTCCCAGTGCAGGATTTGAGCCTTGCCCTCCATAAACTGAACTGCCTTGTGAATCAGGAATATTTATTTGGAACCTGCAACCCTCCTGCTGGGAATCCCTCAACGTCCGTGTCCCACTGTCTATCTGAAGACTGAGATATCCTTGTCCTCAGAAAACTTCTGGTACCTCCTCCCAGTGCAGGATTTGAGCCTTGCCCTCCATAAACTGAACTGCCTTGTGAATCAGGAATATTTATTTGGAACCTGCAACCCTCCTGCTAGGGAATCCCCAGCGTCCGTGTCCCGCTGTCTATCTGAAGACCTGAGATATCCTTGTCCTCAGAAAACTTCTGGTACCTCCTCCCAGTGCAGGATTTGAGCCTTGCCCTCCATAAACTGAACTGCCTTGTGAATCAGGAATATTTATTTGGAACCTGCAACCCTCCTGCTAGGGAATCCCCCCAGCGTCCATGTCCCGCTGTCTATCTGAAGACCTGAGATATCCTTGTCCTCAGAAAACTTCTGGTACCTCCTCCCAGTGCAGGATTTGAGCCTTGCCCTCCATAAACTGAACTGCCTTGTGAATCAGGAATATTTATTTGGAACCTGCAACCCTCCTGCTAGGGAATCCCCCCAGCGTCCGTGTCCCGCTGTCTATCTGAAGACCTGAGATATCCTTGTCCTCAGAAAACTTCTGGTACCTCCTCCCAGTGCAGGATTTGAGCCTTGCCCTCCATAAACTGAACTGCCTTGTGAATCAGGAATATTTATTTGGAACCTGCAACCCTCCTGCTGGGAATCCCCAGCGTCCGTGTCCCACTGTCTATCTGAAGACCTGAGATATCCTTGTCCTCAGAAAACTTCTGGTACCTCCTCCCAGTGCAGGATTTGAGCCTTGCCCTCCATAAACTGAACTGCCTTGTGAATCAGGAATATTTATTTGGAACCTGCAACCCTCCTGCTAGGGAATCCCCCCAGCGTCCGTGTCCCGCTGTCTATCTGAAGACCTGAGATATCCTTGTCCTCAGAAAACTTCTGGTACCTCCTCCCAGTGCAGGATTTGAGCCTTGCCCTCCATAAACTGAACTGCCTTGTGAATCAGGAATATTTATTTGGAACCTGCAACCCTCCTGCTAGGGAATCCCCCCAGCGTCCGTGTCCCGCTGTCTATCTGAAGACCTGAGATATCCTTGTCCTCAGAAAACTTCTGGTACCTCCTCCCAGTGCAGGATTTGAGCCTTGCCCTCCATAAACTGAACTGCCTTGTGAATCAGGAATATTTATTTGGAACCTGCAACCCTCCTGCTAGGGAATCCCCCAGCGTCCGTGTCCCACTGTCTATCTGAAGACCTGAGATATCCTTGTCCTCAGAAAACTTCTGGTACCTCCTCCCAGTGCAGGATTTGAGCCTTGCCCTCCATAAACTGAACTGCCTTGTGAATCAGGAATATTTATTTGGAACCTGCAACCCTCCTGCTAGGGAATCCCCCAGTGTCCGTGTCCCGCTGTCTATCTGAAGACCTGAGATATCCTTGTCCTCAGAAAACTTCTGGTACCTCCTCCCAGTGCAGGATTTGAGCCTTACCCTCCATAAACTGAACTGCCTTGTGAATCAGGAATATTTATTTGGAACCTGCAACCCTCCTGCTAGGGAAACCCCCAGCGTCCGTGTCCCGCTGTCTAACTGAAGACCTGAGATATCCTTGTCCTCAGAAAAAATCTTGTACCTCCTCCCAGTGCAGGATTTGAGCCTTGCCCTCCATAAACTGAACTGCCTTCTGAATCAGGAATATTTATTTGGAACCTGCGACCCTCCTGCTAGGGAATCCCCCTACCATCTGTGTCCCGCTGTCTAACTGAACAATATCCTGTATCTGTGTTGTGTAAGCAAACGCTCGGAATGCAGAAAGAACTTACACAACTGTGTTTCTTTCCTGCTTCACTTTATTTTGTGCCAACTTTTCAAAACCCAACTTAACTTTTGCAAAATCCCACTCTACTGCTCATTCCTAGCTCAGTTGTTTGTGCGCGTTTCTTGGAATGCTGAAAGAACTTACACAACTGCTTCTATTACCTCCTACACTTTATTTTGTCACAACTGTTACAAAACCCTACTTATCTTTAGCAAAACCCTACCTAACTGCCCATTTCTAGCTCAGTTATTTGAGTGCATTATTAGGAACCCTGAAATAACCTGTTCAACTGTTTTTCTTACCTGCTACACTTTATTTCGTGCCAACGCTTTTAAAACTGAACTCAGCTATTGTTTTGAATGTGTTCCTTTGAATGCTGAACCCTGTTGTTTGTTAATGCGCGTTCATTTGAACGCTGAAGGAACTAAAATCCTCATCTTACTCTCTACTTTTGTGAAGGCGAACTTTGTTGTTTGTTCGCACATTTTCCACTGAACACTGAGGGAACTACAAACCCCATTCAACACCTCAATAATATTGCCTTTTGTATAGGCGAACCCTGAAGATCGCGTGTGCACCTTGAATGCTGAAGTAC
The DNA here is from genome assembly GCF_019279795.1 of Protopterus annectens. Classification (NCBI taxonomy): domain Eukaryota; kingdom Metazoa; phylum Chordata; order Ceratodontiformes; family Protopteridae; genus Protopterus; species Protopterus annectens. The sequence continues at coordinate 1,262,170,355 of NC_056744.1, forward strand.
TACCTATCACTGTTTGCAACTTTATTTTTGTATCCTTTTTAAATTGGAACTCTACACAAGAGTGAATGATTTATAACTGCTGTTAGCTCCTCGATACAGAAGTGCTATTGAATGTATCTACCTAGTGGTCCTACTTTTTTTCTTTGTTTAAGACTTTGTGCGACCTAATACATGGAGCCTAGACTATCACAAATTAGCATTACAGGCTGTGGCTTTCAAGCATATGGTTTATAATGAATAGTATAATGTGCCTCTAATTAGCATTGCAAGCAATGGCTTCAGATATGATGTTTTCTCTTTCATAATCTGTACATATTGCCCAGGTAAAGGTTATTGTATCTTTTAAATGTATTTTTATTGTCTATATGCTTTGAATGTATTACAATATGTTTATTTGTACTGCTGTCTAACTCTTACTCTGTGGTTATTGTAATAATAACGTCTACCAGTCTGGAAGATGCTCTGCATGTTCTGTTTAACTCCATAAATGGTGTTTAACTGCTACTGCCTATATTAATGCATAGTCTATATTGCTCTGTTTTCTTAATACTTTATCTCTACTTCCCTTTAAGCCTGCAACCCTCCTGCTAGGGAATCCCCAGCGTCCGTGTTCCGCTGTCTATCTGAAGACCTGAGATATCCTTGTCCTCAGAAAACTTCTGGTACCTCCTCCCAGTGCAGGATTTGAGCCTTGCCCTCCATAAACTGAACTGCCTTGTGAATCAGGAATATTTATTTGGAAGTATGTGTACATTACATCTTACATCAAAACTGAACAATATCCTGTATCTGTGTTGTGTAAGCAAACGCTCCCTGCCAGGACAACCAGCAGCTATAGCCATCTATACTATATCCACTATACTCCCAAACTAGCCTTCCTGCTGTTATACACCATCCATCCTGTGTTTACTTCTTGCTACTTTTCTTCTCTACTCTCCTATCTCCCTCTCTCCTACTACTTTTCTTCTCTACTCTCCTATTTCCCTCTCTCCTACTTGTTTCTACGCTTGAGAGAGTTTAGTCTAACAGTACCTAGAGTGCCCACTTGAGGGCAGTATTACCCTTAAACATCCCATTACTTACCAGCATTCTAACCTGGCTTATTAGCCTCAGTCTCCCACATTACAGGTCCATTTGCCACTATGTTATGCCCTCTTTCAGCTTTCTACTCATTTACTTCATAGGCCCTCTAAGCCTAGATACCTTACTTGCCCACACCTCCCTACCTCTCTGATTGCTTTTTCCTTCACACTGGTCTACTTGTGGTCCACCTGCCATGACTTTTACTCCTTTCTTGCTGTCCACTCCCTTTCAGCCCCTTCTCCCTTGTAACTCTGGCTGGCACCCTCCCTTCTCAACCTGTTACCCATAAGCACTCACCTGCCTACCTCCTCCCTATTTCTCCTTTTGCCACTGCCCCTTAACTTATAAATACACCACACCTCTCAAGATGCCATCTTTTTTGTGTAGACTCTCTCCTGGCTGCTCCTATTCCCTGCGGGTAGCGTTTGCGGTAAGTTGCTGATAATTACAGTATGACCCTTAAACATCCCATTACTTACCAGCATTCTAACCTTGCTTATTAAAATTAATTCTAAGTCTTTTGCCTCAGTCTCCCACATTACAGGTCCCTTTGCCGCTATGTTATACCCTCTTTCAGCTTTCTACTCATTTACTTCATAGGCCCTCTAAGCCTAGATACCTTACTTGCCCTCATCTCCCTACCTCTCTGATTGTTTTTCCTTCACACTGGTCTACTTGCTCTGCACCGCTCCATTCGCCCTGTGGGCTCACTCCACTCCCCTACCCTACCCCCAATTCCCACCCACCCCAGGGGTCCTACACTTATACTTCACTAACCACTCCCTTCTCATTTCTCAACCTACCATAAACCTCCAATTCACCAAGCCACTCCCCTTTCTCTATCTCTACTAATACTACAAACTACTCTCTTTTAACTACTCTCTATATTATCTAATACTTCTACTTCACTCTACTAATACTACAAACTACTCTCTTTTAACTACTCTCTATCTTATCTAACACTTCTACTTCACTAACTATTTCCCTATTCTACCTACTATCTAAATCCCTACTAATTTATCACTCACATATTTTAAACACTGCTCTATCTCTTGGAACACTCTCTCCTACTCCTACTTTTCTACATCAACTACTAACACAAACTATTCCCTACTAAATTGTATTTATTACTATGGCCACAATAAATAAAACTCTGTTCACAAACTTACTACTCTTAACTACCACAATAGCCAGTCTTACCATACCTTATTCACTCACCTCTTATGAAGATCATACTCTACCTGCACATAACTCTTACATCATACAAACTTTACCATCCTCTTTCACATACTCCCTTAACCACAGCAACATAACAAGTACCTCCAACTATATACTACCAAAATATCACAGATCAACCCACATTATGTACTTTGAATAATCTCTATAATCTCCCAAAAGCTATACACTACCCCCAGCAGCACCCCCTACTAGATGGTGATATTCATCCTAACCCTGGCCCCAACACTGACCACACCAATATCCTTGACAAATTAACAGTGCCTATGGTTTCTACAATAACAAAACCATCTAGTTCCCTCTTGATAGCTCACCTTAACATTAGAAGTATCAACAATAAAATTTCCCACCTACATGCTCTCCTTGAAATCCACAAATTTGACATTCTATGTATTACAGAAACTTGGCTAAAACCATCCACTCTAGACCAGGAAATTACCCCTCCTGGCTATAACATCCTTAGAAGTGACCGTAAAATCAAAAAAGATGGAGGTATAGCGATTCTCTATAAATCTAACCTCCAAATTTCACCCTTTGACATACCTCAATTATTAGATACCAAATCTGAACACTTATCTATCAAACTCCTAATTAATAACTCCAAATCTCTCTATGTAATTTGCATGTACCTCCCCCCAGGTAATAATACCAATACTCAAGAAAACCTACTTAGTAACCTCTCCACCCAACTATCCCAAGAGGCAATTGTACTAGGTGACTTTAACATCAACTGGTCCACTTGCAGTTCTTCCAACCCTATCAACCACATAAACCTCTTCGGATTCTCACAGTTAATAACAACTCCTACTAGAATCCATAAACCTAGCAGTAAAGAAACTACTCTAGACTGGATCCTTATTAATAGCCATCATGAAACTTATACTCCAGGAACCCTTCCTGACGATATCAGTGACCATATGCTTACCTATATCATTAGACAAAAAATCCACATTCCAAATACTCACAATATCAAAACCTCCTGCTTAAAAAAATTCTTCAATCCAGACAACTTCCTAAATGAATTAAAAGCATGTGACTGGTCACCACTATCCCATCTTGAACTTGATGAGACTGTCACCTACTTTAATACTAACTTTCTTATAATCCTTAACTACCATGCACCATATCGTTCCACTAGAATAAGAACCAAATCTGCACCGTGGCTCACAAAACAAACCAGGCAAACGATACTCCTCAAAAATAAAATCTGGGCTAAATGGAGAGCTACCAAATGTCCAACAGATCACCTCCTCTTTAAACAGCTAAGAAATGCCACCAAAAAGGATATTCTTAGAGACATAAAAGACTACTACCTTCACCTACAACAAACCAGTCATCAAACACCTCAAAAATTTTGGTCAGGAATAAACAAACTTCTTCAGCCAGGTCACCCTACTACTCCAGACCCAGCCGGTTTCAATGATAAAAACTCCAACCTAATCCCTGATGCCTTTAATTGCTACTTCACAGAAGCCATTCAAACCCTAGCCAATTCCTTACCACCCTTCACTGCTTCCCCACTAAAGAACTCCATAACCTCATCTCCTACCTGTCAAATCCAACCTGTACCTACATCTCTCATCTGTAAGCTACTTCAAAAATTGAAACCTTGCACACCTTCTGCTGACCATCTCCCATCTGAATACCTCCAAATTGCTGCAAAAGCCATAGACTTCCCCCTCGCTATCCTTATTAATGGAACTATCTCAGAAGGCAAAATCCCTACTTTATGGAAAGTATCCCACATCATCCCTCTACATAAAGGTGGACCTTATAAAGAGCTTTCTAACTTTCGCCCTATTGCTTTACTCTCCCCATTAGCTAAGATAATGGAAAAATGTATTCACAAACAACTACTTAACCACTTACTACAAAATAATCTACTAGCAAACTGCCAACATGGCTTTAGACCATTCCATAGCACATTGACTGCACTCTTATCCTTTACTGACTCTATAAACAAAAACCGGAACAACTCTTTTTCCTCTGCACTATTTATTGACCTGTCAAAAGCCTTTGATATGGTCAACCATAACTTACTTCTAGAGAAACTAAAAGCCCATTCTCTTGATCCTCACGCTATACAATGGTTCAGGTCTTATCTGGAAAATAGACAGCAAGCAGTGCTTTGGCATAACAATCTGTCTTCACTACTCCCAGTAAATATTGGAGTACCCCAAGGCTCCATCTTATGTCCCCTACTCTTTTCCTTATTTATCAACAATCTACACATGAATATACCTCAAGCCACCTGCATTCAATATGCAGACGACTCCACCTTAATCTGTACAGCCAAGAATATAGCCTCTCTCCACTCCCTCACCCAAACCGTTTTTCATAATGTTGAAAACTGGTTTATGCAACACTGCCTCCTCCTCAATCCCAAAAAAACTAAACTACTCATTTTTACTCCAACTCATAAATTACCTAGTCCATTCTTCTCTATAACCTCTAACAATGGCACCAACATAATCCCAGATACTACAACCCGCCTACTATCTGTAACAATTGATAATCGACTTAACTTTGATGACCACATCAACTCCACCATAAAGTCTGTTAACAAAAAACTTGGTACCCTCTATAGAATTAAACCCTTCCTTACCCCTTCTGCAAGGAAAACTATTGCCCAGACCCACCTCATTTCCACCCTTTTCTATGCCTTTGTTATATATACCAACCTATCCAAAAATAACCTCTCTAAACTCTCTACCTGTTATAATAGCATAGCTAGATTTGTCACATGCTCCCCCTTTAAATCTCACCACTGCAGAAACCTCAAACAACTGAAATGGCTAGAATTACAAAACCACATTCTCTGTCAACAACTACTCATCACTCAAAACATCCTATACCACCCCAATAACACCCCTATCCTCACCAATCTAATTACACCATATAAAAATCTAGCTACACTTCTCTCAGCTAATAAACTTCTAGTTTCCTCTTTTAAATCTAACAACAAAGCTGGTGATTCACTTTTCTCAAGCACTGCAGGTAAAAACTGGAATCAGCTTCCCTCTGCATTATCAACCCTTGCTTCAACTTCCCTCTTTAAAAAAACATCTTAAAGAGCATCTGAAAGCTCATTGGCTTTGTCCATGTACTAACCCAGACTGATATCCTTTTCCCCTTCCTGCTCTATTCCTCTAACCTATGCCTCCAAAACTAATTATTACTCTTTTCTTCACAACATGACGATCAAATATAACTTCTTTCTTTCTTAACTGAGTTGTGCTCATAGCTTCTAATGTGTTTGATATATTGTTTAGTATAACTTTTACTAAAATTTGTATAATCTATAATTTTTAGTGCTCTGTTGAACAATGCTGATTCTGTATTGTGCTTTTATTATGTCCTTGTATAATTTTATTTTGTCACTGTTAATGCTTGGAGCTTTTCTCCCCGGGCCTCTACTGAAAATGGACCTATATCCAGCTAGACTAGTCCGGTCAACAAATGTAAAAATAAAAAATAAATAAAATAAAAAAAATAGGCCCCTTAAATCTTCCAATAGGCCATTACTCAGAATAAAAAAGTGCCAATACTGCAGTAGAGCCACAACAGAAAATGCTTTTAACCTTTATTCGATAATCCACAGAAAGCTCGTAAAACGCTCAGCAACCACAATACATTAACGCTATTAAAACACACTGCGTTTTCGTCCCGATACAATGACTTCATCAGATAAGCAATGGTAAACTGTGTAAAGCTTTTAAACACTCCTAAAAAACAAAGTAACCAATCACAATGTATCCCAAATGAGGTAGTTAATTAAAAATTTTTATCCTAAAACGTTAACAACACTCAGGTCTCTATTAAATGTTCCTAAAAACAATTTTTTAAGATAACTATAATACACTCAAATCATACATATAAAATACCTTATGAATTCATAGAATAATAAAATTATTTTATAATTCCCTTTTAGAAAAAGACAATACAAGAAAATAATAATATAATAAATAAGGTTTAAAAAGTTTTTTGTATAGTTAGCCTGCCATCTATTGACTGTAATGTAAAATGCATTTTATATTTTCCCTGATTTTAATTTTAGAAGTGGTACAATAGAAATAAATTCATTAAGTCCTGGGGGGGTACTGGCATCCAGGAAGATTTGCCACAATAGTTCCTTATATTCTAACCTTTCTTCCCATAGCCCTTCCCTCACATCTTTTTTAACTTGTTCCAAAACCATAAAATGAAATTTGACTTTAGGGCAATTAATAGTATGTTTGTACAAGGCGTTTGATTCTTTTTTTATTGAAATTTCATATTTGTGTTCATAAATCCTTCTTTTCAGTACTCTCTCAGTTTTCCCAACATAGAAGGAACTGCATTCTGAACACATGCCTAAATATACTACCCCACTTACTCTCACAGTTGAAATAATTTGTGCTTATAATACACCTGTGCCTACTATCTAAATAAATTTTATCAGTGTTTAAAATACTAGCACACTGTGGACAATGTCCACATTTATATGTACCCTTCCTGGTCCTATCACCCTTGCCCGGTCCTCCATTTTCCAAAAGATTTTTTAAAAGATTGTGAGTTTTTATATACAATTTTACAAGTAACTCCATCCTTTTGGTCCAAATCTGTCAACTCAAGGAACCGGGTCCATTCTTTTCTAACTACTTCCTTAGTAATTTTGTTATTAAAAGCATTGTATTCAAGGACCAGTGCTTGTCTATAGTCAAGTTGTTTACCAATGGAATGGTTAAAGCTATCTAATGGGGCTATACTCAAGTTAGTGGAAATATTACTTCTACAAATAGGCATAAATCTACCTTTTCTTCCTTCCAAAACTTCTTCTTTAATTCTATTAATAAACTCCTGGGGGTAACCCCTCTCTAAAAACATTTTATTTAACAAATTACATTCATTCAAAAAGTCAGTTTCCAGGGTGGTCATGCGACTTCCCCTGATGAACTGTCCCTTCACAATGTTTTTCTTGCAAAAATATGGATGTGCACTTTGATAGTGCAAAAAGGAATTACAAAATGTGGATTTTCTAAATATTTTTGTTTCAAATCTATCATTATACTTATAAATTTCCACGTCTAGGAATTGAAGTCTCTCCCGGCAGACGTTAAAAGTAAACTTCAAACAGTTAGTTGTTTCCCCCAGGTATAACTTAAATTCCTCTAACTTTCCTCTAACTTTTCAGCACCCCCTATCCACAAAATAACTATATTGTCTAAAAATCTCCTGTATAATTTCCAATAAACCTTAAATCTGGATTCAAGAATGTATTGTTCCTCCCACCTAGCCAACACAAGGTTAGCATAGGTGGGGGCGCAAGCTGCCCCATTGCAACACCCTTGACTTGTTTGTAAAACTCCCCACAAAAATTTTAAAAATTATATCTAAGAATCATATCCATAAGTGCCACACAAACAGTTTTGTCATTGTGTGATAGGTTAACCTCTTGAAACACCATCTCTTCAAACATTTCCATCCCTATAGCATGAGGGATACTAGAGAATAAGTCAACTATATCTATAGTAACAAATAATACATTGTCACTGTAATATTCATTGGTGATAACTTTAAGTAAATCCCAGGAATCCTTTAATATAGATCCTTTGTTACCCCATGTTTCCTTTAACTTGATATCTACATACTTAGCAAGTGTATGTGTCTTTGAACCGTTTGCTGACACTATAGGTCTTAAAGGCAGATCAATCTCATTTTTGTGGTTCTTAGGAATCCCGAAAATGGTCGGGACCCTAGGTTTATCAACTTTTAAAAAATCAAAAGTCTTTTTGTCATAAAGCCCTTCATATAACATATCATTCAAACAAATATCTATTTTGTTATAAGCTATGTTCACTTCATTGATTGACACATTGGTGTACCCTTTTTCATTCATTAGAATTTCATTCATGTTTCCTTCATACACAATATTGTCCATAATAACCACCCCTCCCCCCTTGTCTGGTTTCATAACTCTAATATTTTGATTAGTTCTTAAGGTATGAAATATCTCCCTTTCTTCACCATTCAAATTAGGTCTACAATTTACTTTCTTATACTTGTTCCTTAATTCTTTTTCCATGACATTTTCTAAATTTCTTAATTGTGGGTGAAGGGGTGGGTTAAAAGTAGTTCTTTTTCTTAAACCTTGACTAGGTTTGTCACCCTCTGATGGTAGTAATAACCCTAAATTGATCTTTCTTAAAAAAAGCTTGATATCCAACAGGGATTGTGTAAGTTCTCTCTTCTTGTAGGGAATGAATTTAAACCCTTTTGAAAGCAGGCTAAAATGTTCTTTTTTTAAGGGAATATTGCTAAAATTGTATATACTAAAATCATAAAAGGTATGTTTGGCACCGTTAACCAAAATGTCACAAGGGCCTACATTTTTAATGGGGGAGGTATCGTTTAATATTTCCCTCTCCCCCTTCTCCCCACCCCCCACCCCCCCATGGAAAATTTCTTTCTTGATACCTGGGTTTACTCATCAACCTCTCGGACCTACGAAGAGGTGGAAAATTTCCCTTCCTGAAACTGATTGTCATCATTAAAAACTACCTCATCATCATGTGCACTATTATTTTTGTTTTTGTTCCCATACAGGATTTTTAAGAAGCCTGTAACCCCTGGTTTGGGATAACTTATACCCTTTTTATACTCCTCGGTATCACATTCAAGTTTCTTAAATTTCCTCTGAATTATTTCCATGCATTTTGCAACAATTTCCCTCCTAATGTTAAAATATTTATCATTTTCTTCCTTTATAGTGAAAATTAAATAATCTTTAATACATTGATCCAGTTCCGTTATTTCATTCTGCAACACTAGTTGTTTCCTGTTGTTATCCTTCATAATAAGTTTCAACATATCCAAACCACAATTGTTAAATAACTCAATGAATTCCTTATGTAAAACGGAACCATCTATAACATTATTTGGATACTTAAAAATCCTTAGTCCTTTAGGGACTAACTCCCTACAAACACATTCATTCAAATATTAATTTTCAATTTCCAAAGTCCAGTATTTCAGCATAAGTTTGCTCAAATTGTCTAGCTGAATGCTATAAGAGTCGGTAATAATTAGTTGTCCGTTAGATAAATTGTTTTTAAAAGAAAACTTTTTAATTAACCAGTCTTTTGTTTCTTTTAAATGTAAAGCAAAGCCGGAAGCAACTTCCTGATTTACAGTACCTTTTAGTGTTTTAACAACAGGGACCAGTTTCTGTCCTGGTGAAATACTACCACTCAGTCCGTTTACCGATCCATTGGGAATTTGGTCACCACACAAAACAGCTGGAGTTAATGCGGCATCAAAAGAAGCTTGGCCCACCTCATTTTGATTCTTCGATCCAATAACTCCATTTTGTTGCCCACGATGAATGTCTATCCTGGAAGGTACATCAGAACCTTCCGCATTGTGAGCACGAATATTGACGAACAAACCAACCAGGGACTGGGCCAAAGGTGTCAGTAGGTCTATCAGTTTGGTTAACTGACCAATGAGCTTCCTGGATCGCCCAATTTCATCTGCCCCTTTTAATAGAGTCCTGAGTGTTGTTAACGTTTTAGGATAACATTTTTTAATTAACTGCCTCATTTGAGATTCATTATGATTGGTTACTTTGTTTTTTAGGAGTGTTTAAAAGCTTTACACAGTTTACCATTGCTTATCTGATGAAGTCATTGTATCGGGACAAAAATGCAGTGTGTTTTAATAGCGTTAATGTATTGTGGTTGCTGAGCTTTTTACGAGCTTTCTGTGAATTATCGAATAAAGGTTAAAAGCATTTTCCGTTGTGGCTCTTCTGCAGTATTGGCACTTTTTTTGTTCAGAGTTTACCTGTTGTGCCATTTCCTCCCATTACTCAGAATATCACAGTCACATAACTACCATGGTGACTCCCTCTATTCAAATAAAGTAGCTAAGTCCTGGAATGTTCTTCCCCTAAGCTTACAATGCACCCCTTATCTCTCATCATTTAAAAATAGATTAAAAGAACATCTAAAAAGCAACTGGCTCAGCCCAAGTTTTCCACCAGGATAATCATTTTACCTGATGCTCTTTTATACCTCTACTATAGTTTTCCTCTATTACAGCTCCTATTGTCTGCTTTTCTCACCTCAGTCTGCATCCTCACAGCCTTCGGTCTGTTTATTTTTATTTTCTTCTATATTTTTTTCATAAGCAAAATTTTTTTTTCTTGCTTAACAAAGTTGCATACCTCACAGTCTAGGCCTGATCACTGCTTGTTATCAGCAAATAATTAATCTTCCTGTTCAATGGAGTACTCTTTTAAAGCTGTTTTTCTACAAAGAAAATTACAAATTAATCATTTTTGTTGGTAAAATTTCAATACTCATTGTAAATATGTTCTTATGCTATTAGTTAATGTAGTAATATACACGTCTGTTAATGTAGTGATGTAGATTTTTTTCTTTTCTTGTGCTCTGTTTTGTATTGTTTATGTGTGGAGTCTTTCTCCCCAGGTCTCCACTAAAAACGGGCCACCAGCCCAGTTGGACACTAGCCGGTAAACAAATGTAAATAAATAAATAAAATAAAAATAAATAAATAAGCATAGTCAGAGAGGCTGCAGAATGCAGAGGACAACAACACTTATGAGTAACAGTGTGACCTGTGGCAGCCTTGGTGTACAGCCAGAGCCTGATTGAGGGAACCCATCCCACAAGAAATTGAGGAATATGGTTAAGGTAAGTATGTTAGCTAATGGTATCATTAACAGAGTAAAATGCAGCATGGTTGTTATGTATTAAAACAAGGTAGGGCTACTATTACATTTATGTTAACCATTTGGGCAATGGACAAGTTATGGTTTATGTTATGGTAGTCATTTGGAACTTGTGTGGTGACAATTCTTGCTTCTAGCATGACCTCCATATGTGTATGTTACATATGCAGCTGTGGTTATCTGTAATATCAGTAGCAAATTACTGTTTGCTGCTGTCTGATATTACTGAACCTCATTTGAATTACGTACTTCAAAATCCTCTGTGACTGCATAATAATGGATGACCTGACATTGTATGCACTTCTATTGCTGTAATAGGAATATATTACTTGTGTTCTTATGTGTAGGCCTTTGACTTCCAACATTTAAAAGCAGACATTCCATCTGTACTGTTTTGGGTGGATAAATAGGTGATGAGACAGTCATATATATATATATCAGAATTCATAATGGTGATGTACACATACATGTATTTAAAATGCTAGACACCACTGGATTTGAACCCAGGACCAGGTGGAACAGAACTTAATGTTTCAAAGCATTTAATAGACTGAGCTTCTGAGTCACTATTACAGCAGGTGTATTTTTAAATATATAATTGCACACTTACCTGCCGTTACATACCTTATTTACATCTGTTATTATGTGTATGGCTTTATATGGATGTATTTCTCTACCAGAGTGCCAGTTAAACACCTATTTTTCCATTAATATTTTAGCAGGTGTATTTTTAAATTTTGCAGATATAATTTCACAGTTACCTGCTGGTATATGCCTCGCTTACATCCATAATTATATGTCTGGGTTTAGAGTGATGTACTCCTACTCCAGAGTCCAAGTTACACTCCCATTTCTCTATTACTATTTTATCAAATTTGCGTGAAGTGGCACAATGCACAGCATTGCTTAAACACACTTAATGACAGGAAATAGCAAGTATTATGTTTTTCTTAAAACAGCTGTGTGGCTTGAGTGGGTTGATGCACTGGTCTGCAGGTGCTATAGCCATGTATACTTTTCGAAAGTGAGTAATGTTTTTTCACACACGTATCAATATAGCGTCATTTAGCTTAGCTTAAAAATCTTTAGACAAATGAAAAATAGGGAGATAGGATAGTGGTGAAATGGGGTGCAATCAGGGGAAAACGTAATGAAAAAGCAGGTAGGTATGTGCAGAAAGGGTGTAGGAAAGAACCATAGCTATCAGTTTCTTTGACAGCAACAACTGTGTACTTTAACAGACTTTTTAGCTGAATTTGGACTGTCACCCCCATAGAGAGGGGTGTAGACAACAAAAGTGTGTTGTAAAACCAATTGGACCAAATTAAGTGTCTTCAGTGGATACATGTGTGAAGTGGAGAGCTTTGTATGGGACAATTTTTTTTTTTGGACAAGTGCCCATTTTCTTTTTTTTAAGGTGAGAGTGGAATGTTGGGGAAGGTACATAGTTGTGGGGGAGGTAAGTTGGGAAGTTGAGGAAGCTTTTGCAGACAGACAAGACAACAGATAGGGTTGGTGTGTGACACGGGGGGGGGGGGTGAAACCTTGGTTGAGGAGGGTGTTGTGGAATCCCAGTCTCATGGACATCAAACAAGGTAGCAACATGACTCAAGTTCTCACCCATGGGTCTGTCAGCACTGTACCTTCACTGCTCCTTTGGAGGCAGTGGTTGATGGCAGCACCTGGGGTGAGGCTGCCCCATCAGGATGGACAGCATGCTCACCATCCATACAACAACAGTTTGATGCAGCAGCCCATGCCCCATGCCTGGCAGTTCATCATGAGTGACATAAGCACCCCCTCCACTTCCACTCCCAGGGGGGAGCACCCCCAGTCTGTGATGCAGAACTACCTGATGGAGCAGGTAGTACAGGGGTAGCAGAGGGGATACCACAAGGCTGTGGTTCAGACCTGCTGGGCCCCTGTGCAGTGATTGGGGGAGCCAAGGTAGGTAGATCACCTGGAACCAGCTTACCATGTCGCACTGTAGGAAATTAAATATAAACATAAGATAAAAATAAACATAACCAAATAACTGTAATTAATAACATAATAGAAAATAATAATGAGTGATGGAAAGAAATGGAACGGAATGTAATGAGGAACACAACAGTAAATAATATAGCAATAACCCACGCCTGGGTGTGGGTAATGCTGGATTTACCCACGGTTGGCGTGGTTTGGTCCCGAGGAAGCCGAGGGACCAAACAAAGACAACCGTGGGTAAATCCAGCATTACACACCCAGAAGTGAGTTATTGCTATATTAATGACATTATTTAAGAAAAGAAATAATTACTTTTCTTAAATAATGGCATTGTATAATGCCTCTTTGCTGCCCTTCCGCAGCTGCCTGGTGTTTCGTGGCAGTTCTGATGTACTGCGCATGCCTACGCAGTACATCAGAGCTGTGGGCAAAAGCAACGGAGAACGCAAGATCTCCGTTGCTTTTTACTGTCTTGCTATGTTAAATGGGTTTAACATAGCGAGACAGCTTTAAAATAAGCAATGGAGATCTCCGTTGCTTATTTTAAAGCTGTCTCGCTATTTTAAACTCATTTAACATAGCGAGACAGGTTTAAAAGCAACGGAGATCGCAAGATCTCCGTTGCTTTTACTGTGTCGCTATGTTAAAGGAGTTTAACATAGCGAGACAGCTTTAAAAAGCAACGGAGATCTCCGTTGCTTTTAAATCTGTGTCGCTATGTTAAACTCTTTTAACATAGCGAGACAGTGTTTTATACTAACGGAAAAAGTCCGGGTGACCGGACCTTTTTCCGTTAGTATATTGAGGGATTTACAACGGGCACGCTGGTTGGGCTGGCCAATCAGCATGCACGTTTTAGAGTAGGCATTGTATAATGTAAATGAAAGTATTTTAACAGCAAAGCAATATTAAATAATACATAAGGCCAGCATAAGAGGTAATTACAAATAATATATTAATATCAAATCATAATAATAAATATAATTAATAAATTAAAGAAGAGCAGGGGTGAGGTGAGAGAGAAAAAAAAAATTAGCAACTTTGCATTTAACATAGCTATACAGACTATTACTACATACTTCCACATATGTCAGATTTCAGTTACAAGAACTGTGACTGCTAATATTGTATAGATGATGTTGCACATACATAGCTCTCAAACTGTTAGCATGGGATATTATGGTCCAAGTCCTAACAAATGGTGGTAGAAAGGCACAACTACACGGAACATTTTTACGTAGTGTGCTCATATATTAGTAGCAAGGTGTTCTGATAGATTTGTCATTAAATTGCATTCCAAGTAATGTCATATATCTGCAAATCAAGGATCAGACATATGAGCCAGTAGTCATTACATTCTGCAAAAATTGTGACAGTTGAGATGTATGTTTGTGTACACTAATTACACTATACAGCTGGTCATTTCACAGTTGGCTGCCATAGGATAAGAACACATAAGCAGTGGCAACAGGAATAATGTATACTTTATTTGAATATATTAAATTCTCAAAGCACCATCTTCTTTAAGAATTTTCTTGCAACATTTTGTGTGAAATTGTACATTTATACACATGCTTAGCTGTGTCTGGTATCGGATTGGAAATCAAAACAGTGACCACAAGAATAATGATCACTTTGTTTGAAAACATTACTTATTGAAGCACCATCTCCTTTTACACTTTATTGTTTAATGTCACTTCAAATCTTTATTTATATGAATATATCATCTGTCTAGGACTTCTGTTAACTTACCCGTATACCCTGTTCATTTACTGAGTGCTGTCTAAAGCATATTTCTGGACAATTTATCAGAACTCAAGCTTAACCAATAATCTGGGTATTGCACTACATTTATTTCTGACAATTGTTGGCGCATTATTTATTCATTCACATGTAACAGTTGACTGGTGTCAGATTAAAACACAAATGCAGTGAATACAGGAATAGTGAACACATTTGAAACCATTACTTATCAAAGAACCATCTCCTTTTACTCTTATTGTCACTTCACATCTGGCATTTACATACATGTTATCATCTGTTTAAGACTTCTGTTAACTTACCCATATACCCTATTCATTTACTGAGTGCTACCTACAGTATATTTTGGGAAAAATTATCAGAACTCAAGCTTGACCAATAATCTGGGTATTGCACTTCATTTATTTCTGATATTTGTTGGTGCATTATTTATTAGTTAGTATGCAACAGTCGACTGGTGTCAGATTAGAACAAACATGCAGTGAATACAGGAATAATGAACACTTTTTTGAAAAGATTACTTACCAAAGCACCATCCCCTTTTAAACTTTATTGACAATGTTGCCTAAAATCTGGCATTTAGACACATGGATAGCTGTCCAGGACTTTGGTTAACTTACCCATATACCATGCTCATTTACTGAGTGCAATATACAGCATTATTTCAGATAAAATGAGCATAACACAGGCTTGAACCTTATTCGGGGTTTTGCACTATGTTTATTTCTACATTTGTTGGTGCATTCTTTATTCGCTTATATGTAACAGTTGACTGGTATCAGATTATAACACACATGCAGTGAATACAGGAATAGTGAACATTTTTTATGAAAAGATTACTTATCAAGGCACCATCTCCTTTTAAACTTTGTTGACAATGTTGCTTAAAATCTTGCATTTAGACACATGGATAGCTGTCTAGGATGTCTGTTAACTAACTCATATACCTTGTTCATTTATTGACTGCAACCTGCAGCATATTTCAGACAATAAGCAGACCAGAACAAGGACTCAATCTGGGTAAACCCCAACATTAACTGATAGTTGGAAGCTATCTACACAGTACTGCATGCTTACTTGCTCTACCATTACAAATATGTACTGACACATTAATAAAGATATAGAATGTTCCAGGTATGTTATACATGACTGTTAGGACTGCAGCATCTGTATTTACTATAGTGTATTATTAAGGTATGCATTAAGTTACTACTTTAATGATTTTCCTACTTACCGCATGATTGCCTCATCCTGGCCAAGCACCCTGCATGGGACTGTGCATTGCGAGCCCTCTCTTCTGCAGCTGTGGTAAGAGAAGCAAACCATTATGCATACCAGTTTTGCACAGATTCCCCTTGTATATTTATAAATTACTGGAAAACATACTTACATATCTGTGGAGTACACCTAGCCCTAGCCTTTTGGACCCAGGTGTCTAAGATTCTCCTCTTCCTACACCTCAGGTCATCATAGTGGTGATAACACTGCTCACCAGTGTGGGGGATACCAGTAGCACTCGTTATGTACCTGGCCAAATGATCCCAGGCCTCAGACTTACACTCTGAGCCCTCGCAGTTGCCCTGCAGCAGTCAGGGTCCATAATGCTCTACCAGGAGTCCAACAAAAACTCTGCACTCCTGCACTCCCTGCTTTTGCACATGAAAGCACACTCCTTCACCTACAGAAGCAGCCATATCCACAGCCAAGGTAAGACTGCAAAGAATGATGTGAAATTCCCACTTAATTGCCTTTATATAGGCTGCATTCTTGCTCTTGCATGTCATACTGTAACTTTCAAGTGCCATGCCACTTAGCATCACACAAACTCGCACAATGTTTAAACAAAGCTTAGCAATGCGCAAACTGAAAAAGATCATTGACCATGTTTAAGTGCTGATTAGCACTGAGCAGCTTTTCCAAATATAACATTTTTTTAATTTAAACTATACCGATGTTTCATTCACCTAACACATTTTCACAGCAATATATGTAAAGAGTATGACTGCTCAGGACTCAAGCCTGAAACCTATTACATTATTTATAGGTTCATAGATCCATAGGTAGGTACTAGTCTATCAGCCTTGGGGCCTATATAAGCCTAGCCAAAAAGGTTCCCTGGATTTCGCCACCCAAGAAAATTATTTTCCTGTGCCCCTGTCAAGCAGTGGCATAGAAGTGATCCCCAGGGTGAATTTTCTATTTCCCATCCAGTCGTCAGGATTTTTCTTAAAGAGGGCCAATGAAGAGCTTTACTAGACATGAATGGGTAGTTTGTTCCAGAGTATGGGAAGTCTCTAGGGCGGAAATCTATCCCTACAGCATGTTCTGTTTATTGTGGTGACAAGGTTTAGGTCCCTGGAGCATGTGATATGGAGAGATTGAGATTTCTTTAAGTGTAGCATGTCCAACAACTCTGGGTTTCACATACCTTTGTATGTTAGGCAGAGATCGCCTCTGAGTAGGTGATATACAATGGAGTAGAGCTGGAGTTTTTTGAGATGGTCTGTGTATGGCATGTATTTGAGGCCAGTAATCCTCTTAGTGAAGTATTTCTGTAGGTCATGACTCAACCTATCTAGCCACTGGGATAGTGAAGATAATGCTTATATCTTTACATACATTACAAAGGTGCCTGTAAGCATAGCACAGCTTCCCTGCACAGGTTTGCATGCTGATAAGCATGACAGAGCTACAACAACTGAATACATTCAGTTTCTATTTTTATATGTCTAGAGGATGTCTACTGCATCTGTAAGCAAAGCTAAGCATAGCTAAGCAACACACCACACTGCACAAACAAGCACATAAAAAATAAAATAAAAAAGAAATTAATTAAAACTGAATACATCTGGTTTCTATTTTTTGATGTCGAGCAGATGTCTGCTGTAGATGTGAGCAAAGCTAAGCATAGCTAAGCAATGTGCTGCACCATGCAAACAAGCACATAAACATAAAAGAAAAAAGAAAACTTAAATTGCAATTTAATGAAGTTAAATCTGTTGTACACCTTTTGGTCCAGGTTAATGGACCAAAAGGTATTGTGATGTGCTTACCAAATTCCAGATTTTTTCTGGACAGTCCACAGTTAAGGAACAGCCTGTAAAGTGTTGCTTACATGGATTCAATATCCATGTTGCTTTGATGTCCTTCAGCAGCGCACCATAATTAATATGCATGCTACGCTGCTGAGGAGGAACCATGGCCATGTACATGGATGCATTCTGTGTAGGCTCTACATGAAGCCTACATTGATTTAATTGCATCCTGGGCAATGACTTGTCTTCTGCTTTTACTATTAAATCAACTAAATTATTATTACTAATTCATGTGCTTTAGCTAATGCCACAATTTTAGCTTTCTTCTTTTCACTTTTATCTTCAGATTCCTGTCATATGATTGAATGATTAAAACATCAAACCTTACTTCAGTGAGATGTGAGCATTGAACGTCTTAATCATTGAAAGCTGACTTCAGCTAATCTCACCACATCAAATACTAATAGTTGGCCAACAGCTGCAATGTTAGCATCTTACTTATTACTTTTCATATGTATAGCATGATGGGAGAAAATATGTATATTCTTTCTCACTTACGTGCAGCTGTTGGCCAAATATTGCTATTTAATGTGATAAGATTCACTGATGTCAGCCTTTGATGATTAAGACATCTGATACTGTCATCTGGATAGAGTGAAGTTCGATGTTTTAATCATTCGAGCACATGACATGAGTTCATATCTTCTATACTAAAAATGCAGTTAGAATCCCCTGCTAGAAGTAAACTGCCCCCAATGACTTTGTAATAAGTTTAAGTGAGCTTTAGTGACTCTTGCACCTTTTCCAGGAATCCAGAAAAAATGAGATAGCGCATAGAGTCTGCCATGATATTGAATTATTACAAATGTATACATTCCTTTGGGATCATTAATGGATTCCATGACCTTCGGCATTTCAGTAGATTTTCTACAAAGTATAGCTGTTCCTCTCCTCTTTTTGTTAAAAGAAGCAGATGATAACATTTTGCAACCTAAGTTATTTAATCTATCAAATGAGTCTCTTCCAAGAATATAATGTCTCTTTTATTTAATTTTAGATATCTCATTAATAATCTCCTTTTGTTGCTGTTATTTAATCCATCCACATTAATAGATAATATATAAAACTAACCATACTGTGTATTTAAATAGATTTCTTTTAAATGATAAAATGACAAATGTATCCACCATATTAATTTAATTGTACACATAAGACTCTAATGCATTCCTCCAACACTAAATTAACATTCCACATTTTCTTTTGAAATTTTCCTTTCTATAAACTAAACTACTGAAACTTGTAAATAGCAAAAACAAAGTCAAGTCTATATTTGTAACTAAATATATTATTAATAAAACAGTACCTATAATGGATACCAACATTCCTAATATGTCTATTGACAAACTAATATACTATATTTCTACCTACCAATACCTAAAAATTCAAGAACACTAGCTAAAAGCTACTGTAACTTACAAATAATTAATATAATATTATATACGATTTAAAAATAATAAGAGAATATTAATTTATTTTGCCATTTAAAACTATTCCCCCCGTTACTGCATAAAAGTTCTACAATCCTCTTCTATTAATCACAAATATTACTCCAACAAATTGTGCTCTGTATACCTATTTATGTAATAGTAGTATAAATTCTCCATTAAATATACCTAAAGTATTCACTCATTCAACATTATTATAGCTAACTATCTAAATAAATAAGTAGTACAAAGTGGGACCTGAAGAAATAAAGATATCAGGAAACTTACAGGTGACAGATAATCTTATCATACTATTATACAAAAGGAAAATCAATCTACATATATATATATTCATCAAGCTAAAAATATAAACATATTTTATACATCTAACAAAAGCTCTGAATTAATTTTAAAAGTATAAGTGCACATATCTCAAAATTGTATAACACTGTTAATATGATAAATATCAAAATATTTTAAAACCCTTTAGCTTATTAAACTATTTCATAAAAATATGTGCATTACTGAAGTCAAAGAAAATGTCTTGCTATTTCTATGCAGTAAAAAACACATTTGCAGTCTATATTGTATTCAAACGTTACAATATGCTGAATTCAAATCCCGTTCTCTTTTCAAGGGTTTCAATCATATTGAAACATTTACTTTATTTTCTTTCAAAATTGATGTACTGATGAATCAGTATAACACTAAAATTTCATCTCTGAGTTATGGAAATAGTTATTTCAGGTAGTATTAGTGAATCTAATAACATAAAATATGCAAAAAGCTTCAAAGTTCACATGACCTAAATTCAAATTTCAGCTTTCAGGATTGTTTATGTAAATTATATGATAACTTGTGCATTCACATTTCTGCCATATGCAGGGACATGTAGCATGTATCTTTCTTATAAGAAGTTTGTTATTTAAATATATTTTTCTGTCTTATTTGCCCACTAATATTCTACGTTATTCCATATAACTTGTATTTCTAAAATCTCCCATGAAAGAGCTATCTGATAATTAGCTCTCTATTTGAGATTACTGTATGTGTATATATTTCCTAAGTTACTGATACTGCTCTTTTATTAATCTTACATAGTAGATATTTCATTCCATGTGCATATGCATATTATTCATAAGATGTTTACTCTTCTTATTAATTCTAGTATTACAAGCAACCTTGAGTATATGTAAAATAATTTCTGCTTATTTAATTTGAATGTGTGTTTTGGCCATTGTAAACTGATGTTATGATCTAAGCTTTACATCCCAACCTTAGAATTTGATTACTGCTGTGAAAATGACAACTCACAGCACACAACAGCTGCTAATTTCCACTGTAATTTTCGCATTCTACTTCTTTTAAACTCTTCTAATCTGTCACAAACATCTAACGTTGCTTCTTTCCATAAATATGTATAGTTAGAGTTAATAACACTGCAGCATAAGTTAACATTCAGCAAAATGTAAATTAAATGTCAGCAGCAGCTCAATATAAAACTTTATACTCTCAAAAAAAAAAGAACCAACTCGATAAAAAACAACAACAAGCAAGGGGCTTCTCCAAAAAATGTTTTATATAGGTACACAGATAAAAGTTAGCACTTTCATACACATCCAATATGTGAACTTCAGCAGACCTGATCTGAAGAAGTTCAAAATAAAACTTTACTATAGCTTTTGTTTTACCAAAGAAAAGAAAAAGGATGTCATTTTGAGCAGGTTTCTCACATGCATACTTGAAAAAAAAACAAAGTTCCTTTCTGTTTTCACAGACATCAGTGATGAACTTTGACCTAGCTTTTCTTCAGAACAGCTCAAGGCAGGAAGCAAGGCAAGCAATAATCTAGCATTCTGAGACAACTGCAACATTCATTTGTTCTCAAGCTTTTTTTTAAGTATTATTTGCTTCATAAATGATGCATGAAAGGGAAGTATTACATAAGAACAAAGGAAACAAAATCACCAGCACATTAATACTTCTAATTAGCATATTACTTAGATCTGATATTCAGTTAACCCAGCAATGCACATACTAAGCAAAGTTAAACAAATAAAACAAAATTCTTAAAATATATTTTTAAGGTTACCAGTTCTATTGCTTATAATTTAATGATGTTCTCTTACAGGAAGTATTTGTTTAACATTTACAAATATGCTTACAAGTTTAATTACATCAAATCATTTATATTCCTCATCATGAAAATGTTTTAGCGTAAAATTTAAATACATACTTAAGTATGTTTTAACGCTTTTTAAATACATACTTAAGTATGTTTTAAAGCTTAAAGTGCAATACAAATGTTTCGTTGAAGGGTAAATCTATTGTTTCTGAAATTAAAAGTCCTGCAACCAGAGGATAAAATCCACTTGTTTTTAAGCTTTTTAATTTTAGAAGCAATTTTCCAGGAATTCTGCTCACTCTGTCTCTTGAGGCATATATTGCTCTACCCCATTTCTTCAGTGTTATTAAGAATTTTATTGTTTGTAACAAAAGTGGATGCCACCTCCACAGTGTCAAATATTTTAATTCTTTCAGGTAGAAATAATTTTATCTTTGCAGGAAACACCAAAGTGGCTTTGATATTGTTATTTTAAAGTTCCTTGATCAGTGGTAAGCAGGATTTTCTGTTACTCATTAATTTACTGCAATAATTATTGTCAAATCTGACTACATGTTCATCTGTTTTCTTGTGTGCTGTCAGGGATCTATGTGCCCTTTCAGTTTCAAATGATAAAATTTCTGTTAGATTTAATTTCTGTTAGATTTAATGTTTTACGCAGCCAGGTTGGTAAAAAGTTTATTATATTGTCTCTCTCTCTCTCTCTTTCTATCTCTCATACTTATCAGGAATACCATAAATTATAATGTTATGTCATCTCAGTCTATTTTCGAAATCATCAGCTTTATCTATGAGACAGTTATTTTGTTTTAAAAGAAATTCAGTCTGAGCCTCGCCTTCTGTTATTCCCCTTTCATGATCATTTAAATCTTCTTCCATACTGCTGATGTGTGCACTTTGTTTCATAAGAATTTCTAAAAGTTCCAACTTCTCTTTAGTCTCTTCTAAGAAACTTTTTATTTTGGTATCCAGTTTGTCCATTTTAAGTAATACATCCTTTATACTAGATATTATTGACTGGATGTCTTTTTTAGCACAATAATCATGAGTACCATTTCTTGAGTGGCTCATGTTGAAGTTTGTTATCTCTTGACCAAGCAGTTGAAATTCTGACAAGAAAATTATAGCTTTTGAAGAACTTGAAGCTATAAATCTTTTCTCTGACTGTAAGTGAATACAATTAGCTAAGTATCTCAAAATTTTAATTTTTTGATTATATTTTCTGTCAGAGCAAATTTTTCAGTCATAGAGCTTTCACCAATTGCTGCTACCAGTTAGCCATATTGGCCATGCCCCTGATTTAGGTTTTTAGATCCCTGTTCCTACTTGCTTATTTGCCCATCACCACTATCCCAACCTTAGTTTCATCTGCAGACAGTAATCCAATTTGTCCTGCTATTTGTGATGTTAGAGACAAGCAAAATATATAGAACAGGGCAAAATGTCAACTTTTTGAGAAAACACATCACTTCTACAACCTCTAACAGGTCCCATTGACTACTACCTTCTGCTTTTACTTATATAGCCACTTCTCTACCCACTGAAAAGGATTGCTGGCCACACCTGTCCTATCATCTTCCCATGAAACCTATACTGTCAAACCCATCAAATAACATTAACAGAGCTACCCATCTCACTTACTCTAGAAAACTAGTCATAGAACTAACTTAGCTAAATGAAGCACATTTATACTGAAAGCCATTGGGTAACCAGTTTACACCAGGAATCTTCTTGGTCTTGGCATAGTACAATTTTCATTGTCATATCCACCACTAAAACTAGATTAATTGGACTGTCATTTTTTAGGCTACTCCTTGCTCTGCCCTTGAGGGCTCATACTACTTGCGTCAAGTCAAGCAGAACCAATTGTGTCTTAAGACACCTGTTGAAAAGTTCTGTTGGAGCTTTTACCAAAATCCCAGTAGCTCTTGTGGCTATTTTTTCCACAAAAACTGGATTTCTTCATTTCCTGCACACATTCAGTTCCCTCATTCTGTGGCATGACAGCTTGACATCCCTGGTCAAGGCAAGAGTCCTATGGTCCATTCTTTCCTGTCTGGGTAGCCCTGTCAGTTCATTAATTCCTCATAGGCAAAAATCCATTGATACATGTTGTTCCTGTGGATTGGCCTGCCCCTCCCTTAGTAGAGCACCTTTCACACACAATAGCACTCCAAGTTCTTCTAAATGTTGCCTGCCACAGGAAGCATAGTTCAGTACATGTATTTAGCTACTTGTATATGCATAGTGGCAGTACATGCTCATAAGGTCATGGTACATGGGTTTGACACCTAGGGCTCTTCCTGCATGGGCAAGCCAAATCTGCCTCTCTCTCCACCAGTAAGCCATCAGCACCCACTCACACCCATCCTTACCTTTCAGCTCCATCAGGTACACCACACCAACTGAACAGAAGACATCTAGATGCAGTACCTTAACTTTTGGTTAAAAGTATTAACATCTTTGCACAAAGATGTAGCCATAAGTAAGAACTGTTTATATGTGCACCCTCAACAAACACCATCCTGGATAACAACAAAGAAACAATCCTCCTACTTAAGAGTGAACCTGCAAGTTGCCCTAAAATCTATAGATGAATTGCTTGCCTTCTGATGGCGTATAAACTATTTTTATTTATTTATTATTTATTTATTTTAGATTTGTTGACTAGGCTAGTCTAACTGGATATATGTCCATTTTCAGTAAAGGCCCGGGGAGATAAGCTCTGAGAACACAAATTTCATAACACAATGCACAATGCAGGTACAATACAGAATTTAAGAAAGAAGGCAGCTCATTGTATAACTATTTAACAAATTATCACATATGTATTACTGTAAGTATCCACAGAAGATGTCATTTCAAACAGTAACATTATCTAGAAGGTAAAGTTGGCATTGTTATTAAGGAAAATAGGACTTGTTACTGAGAAGTAGAGGGTAAGCAGAACCTAGTAAGAAGAGCAAGTTAATTAGTCAGGGTTAGTACAGGGGCATAACCAGTGTGTTCTGAGGAAAAGTTTCAGTTTGTTTCTGAAAAGTGATATAGAGGACAGTGATGAAAGTTCACTGGGAAGAAGATTCGAGTATTTTCCGAGAGTACTGGAGAACAGAGAGTCACCAGCCATGTTGTTTGATTTACAAATATTTACTAAAAATAGTGTTTTAGGATTATTATAGGGGATGATGAGGGTAAATAGTATTGGAGTATTGGAAGGTTGGTAAAGGGTCTTGTGGGCAATGGTCAGTTGGTGAAATTTAAGCTGATTTTGTAGCTCAAGCCATCCTAGCTGCTTTAGATTATAACAATGGTGGGTTCTAAATGGGTTGTCTGTGGCAAATCTGGCAATGTTATTGTAGGAGTTTTCCATTTTGTTGAGGTTACTCTTTGATAGATTAGTATATATGGGTGAGGCATAGAGGAGTGTTGAGATTAGATGAGTGTGAGCAATAGCTATTCTAGCTGCTGGAGAAAGGAAAGGTTTGATCCTGTAGAGAGAGCCTAGTTTTCTATTAACAGTTTTTAGTGTATTGTTGATATGGGTGTCAAAGTTAAGGTTGTTGTCTATAGTGATTCCTAGTAGTTTGGTAGTTGGGTCTGGAGATATGAGAGTACCATTATTGGATATTACTGTGAAATCTATTGGAGAGGACTTCTGAGTAGGAGTAAAGAGTAAGAGTTTTGTTTTTTTGGAGTTCTACTGTATTAAACACCATTTGGGTTAGGGTCTGAAGTTCAGATGTAGATGTGGCTGAGCATATAAGTGTAGAATCATCTGCGTATTGTATACATGTAGCTTGAGGGATTACTAAGTGAAGGTCATTGATGAAAATTGAGAAAAGGAGGGGTCCTAATATGGACCCTTGAGGGACACCAAGGTTAATGGGGAGGTGGGTAGATAAATTATTATGCCATAGCACAGCCTGTTGTCTATTATCTAAGTAGGATTGGAACCATTTTATAGTGAGTGGATCTAGTGACAGGGATTTGAGGATATTTATAAGTATCTGGTGATTTACCATATCGAATGCCTTGGACAGATTGACGAAGAGTGCAGAGGAAAGCATATTGTTGTTACGGTTTTTGTTAATACAGTCAGTAAAGGAAAGGAGGGCAGTGGTAGTGCTGTGGAATGGCCTGAATCCATGTTGACACCTGGAAAGTAAGTTATTTTGGATTAGGTGGTCAAGTAATTGCCTATGGATGCATTTTTCCATCATTTTTGCCAAAGGAGAAAGTAAGGCTATGGGACGGTAGTTATTGAATTCGGTAGAGTCGACACCTTTATGTAGGGGGATAATATGGGTGATTTTCCAGATCACTGGGATGTGTCCTTCACTGATGGTTCTATTAATCAGAATGGAAATTGGATAGGCTATGGATTTGGCTGCTTTTTGTAGATATTCTCCGGGTAGTTGGTTGGCTGAGGGAGAGGATCAGTTTTTGGATAAGAGTAAGAATATACATTGTTGGGACTGGTTGGAAGAGAAATGGATGAGGTGGGCTAGAATTAGAGGTAGGCAGAGTTAAGCTATGAGGTGATAGCTGATTGGTGAGTGTTTGAATAGCCCCTGTGAAAAAGGTATTGAAGGCACTGGCAGTTTGCTTGGGATTCTCCTGGTCTGTGCCTTGTGGGCTTGGCATAATGGATTGATCTGGGTGGAGTAGTTGGTTAATACTTGCCCAGAATTTTTGTGGTTTATTATGGTGAGTTTGTTGGAATTGTAGGAAGAAGTTTCTTTTATCTGACAGTATAGCTTTTTTTGTGTAATTTCTCAGCTGTCTAAAGTTTTGTTGATCTACAAGGTTTTTAGTCATTCGCCATTTAGTCAAGTATTTAGTCCTAAGATGGATTTTTTGCTTGGTTTCTTTTGAAAGCCATGGGGCAGGTTTAGTCCTAATTCTGATAGAATGGGTTGGTGTATGGTGGTCTAGTATGGCTAGGAATTTATAATTAAAGTATTTTACAGCTTCCTCAAGTGGGAGGTATTTTGTGGGAGACCAGTCACATGTCCAAAGTTCACTTTAGAAGAGATCAGGGTTAAAGTTTTTCTTGGTCCGAATTGTCCTGAATGTGGTTGTGATGGGTACATTGGTCTTATGCCTGATAATGTAGGTAAGTGAGTGGTCACTTACATCATCAGGGAGGGTCTCAACTTCATATGTCTGGGGATGATTATTTATGAGAATCCAATCTAAGGTACTTTCTTTCTTATTAGGCTAAACTATACATTGGAATTGATGCTGACAGAGTTTATAGTCATTCAGAAGAAAACTCAATTATGACAGTAGAATAAAAGGGCAATAAAAGAAAGTCATATGGAACAAAGGATCATTTTTGTTAAATAAATTCATAGTGGAGAACTGTAAAAAGGGGAATATTCTAAGTATGGCATGGATTGACTACAAAAAAAACATTTGATAGTATCCCGCATTTATGGATAAAAGAGTGCTTAAAAATGTATAAGATACACTCTACACTGATTGAATACATTACAGCGAACAAGAAACAGTGGCAGACCACTTTGTAATTAAGCCATGATAAAGGACAAATTATTCTTCCAGGGAAAAAATTCAAAGGGGGATATTCCATGGTGACTCTCTGTTACCACTGCTATTCTGTCTTGCCCTTAACCCATTAAGCTGTCTACTTACACTTTAGGCCATGGCTATAATTTGGATCCTAGAAAACAACAGTGAAAAGACTTCTCTTCTGCTCTTTGTCAATGATTTAAAACTGTAAAGCTCATCAGATGAGGAGCCAAATGCAAAACTGCAAGTTGTCAAAACATTTCCAGATGATATAAAAATGTAATTTGGTCTTGATAAATGTGCAAAAGTAAGCTTTAAAGCAGGAAAACTGCAGCACCAAGAAAACATCAGTTTGGGACAAGAATATGATACAAAAGAACTTGAGCAAGAGGGAGTGTATAAATATTTGGGAATTGATGAAGGATCAATAATAAAACACAACAAATGTGAATAAAACTTAGTAATGATTCTGAATACTTTAGAAGACTTAAATTAATCCTGAAAATAGCACTGACATCTAGGAACAAAATTCAAGCTATAAACCAATTTGCTCTTCCTGTCCTAACTTACAGTTTTGGAGTGATTGACTGGCCCTAAAATGAGTTGGATAGATTAGACAGGAAAATAAGAAGGATGCTTCATGCTCACCAAATGATTTATAAAACTCAATGCATACCAATATTATATATTCCCTCTTCTGATGGAGATATGGGCCTCCTTGAAATTTATTACATGCATAGATTTGCAATCGTGGGACTGCACACACATCTACTGACTTCACAAGACCCAAACTCAACGAAAGTTTTGAAACATGAGGAGAATAAATCTAAAATGACTTCCCTGCTTAGTCTAGCAGAAGCATATTGGTCAAGCAGGAATGGAAATCAAACCACAAGTAGATAAAAATCAGGCAGCAACTGAATGTGCCAAAATAACAAAAGAAAGGATATAAGGTGAAGGACTAGATGAGAAGGCAAGAAATGTGGAAAATGCATAAATATAGCTGCAGGTATAGAAACCTTCTGGAAGAACCTCATGTTGATCAGGACTGAACAAGGAATTATTAAGGAGAGGTGAATTCAAACCAAGAGATGAAAGGTTATTATTGGTGGCCCAAGACAGTGGGCTACATACACATCAGTTTACAAAGTCCATTGAACATGTGGAAGAAACAGACACATGTAGGTTTTGTAAAACAGAATTGGAAACAGTTGCACACCTGGTTGTGACATACTAGTGGCAGAAGGACTGTATAGTGAAAGGCATAATAATGTGGCAAGACTGTTGCACTAGGGACTGTGCAAACATTATGGTATTGAAGTGGCTGAAAAACACTGGAAACATGACCCACAAAGCATCATAGAAAATGATGAAGTCTACATCATATGGGAACACCCATTACCAACAGTTCAAAAGACAGATGCTAGAAAACCGGATATAGTGGTCTATGAAAAGAAGACAAAAGTAGCATTGATCATTGAAATTGACACACCCAGTGAATATAGTGTCTTGCATACAGAGAGACACAAAGTCATAAAATAACAGGATTTGCAGGCAGAAATGAGAATAATGTGGAAGAAAGATACCTAGACAGTTCCATTAGTAGTGGGAGCAATGGGTCTTATAAAAAAAATTTAAATTCGTATTTAGATATGGTAGCAATACATGAAACTCGGTATGAATTACCGAAGGAGTCATTACAGGGCACATTGTGGGTGCTGCAAAGAGCACTTTCTGGTTGACATCAATGATTGAAACAATCTAATTTCATGAACGTTAATTGTACTTTGACTTAGGAATGGGGTTCATTCCTGTCATGGTATTAGAAACCCCCAAAAATTTGGAGAAATTAAAAGACATCAGTGCCATAGATAGGCATGTATCCCTCTATGCCATTAGATGTGGAAAGCTCCTGGGATTCTTGCAAGGATCCCATCTGCTTCACATGCCTTAGTCTTCGTCCTCTTGCTGCTCAGTGTCCTTTCCACCTATTCTATTGTTATTTCCTCTCCTGTTCTTTACGTCCATACCTTGCTCCTGTGTAGTGCCTCCAAGCCAAAGTATTAATTTAAAATGTTCATCTGTTCCTTTTTCTCATTATGTTTTTAACTCCCTTGTATGTCAGATTTCCATCTTCCTCCACTCCTTTCCTTTTCAAAACAAAAACTCTCTTCAATATCATAATGACTGCCATAGACTTTTCATCCATTTTTCCCCTACTTTCCTGGCACTGTATGCTGCCTTATCTCTAAACCACATATAATGCTCAATGATCCTAGCTTTCTTATTATTATGTAATTGTTTTCCTTTTCTTTTATGGTGGGCTTTGTCTCCTTACAAAAAATATATATATATATTTTTTTTTTCATACGGATAGCCCTTTTCAATACCTGATTCATCCCTCCTAATTAGCACCTTCAATGTTTTCCATAGATGTTCAGCTACTTTATCTTTAAGTTTCCAGGTACAAACACACCTATTGTTACAACAATTTACTCTCACATTGCTCCAGATCCTCCCCTGTCTGGTCTTTCTTGGGTCCTTCTCATATCTTAAGTAACCCATGCTGTTCTATGGTCACTGTTAGCCAATGGAATTGTAACTTGAAGATCCTTCTGATCATTTCCATCGCAGAGAGCAAGATCAAAGACTCTTCTTTTCTGACCTCATCTGATATATTTGGCTTCAACTCTTACAGGCCAACTAACTGAGATTGTCTGTTCCATCTGTCTCCCTTGATGGTGTCTTCCTCTGGTAGATAGTGGTTTGCCATCATTACTGCCCTGTACATTCCTGTAGTCTAGTTGTCACTGCCTCATGATTCCTCATACTTGCATTAGGTAGTCTGGAAAGGATGCTGATGCATGAGTTTTGTTCATGTGGTCCAACCAAATTTATTGCAGAGTAGCTCATTTTCTGCTTTCTTGTCCTATTCATTCTTTTCAAATCCATTTACTATTTTCTGCTTGACACATTTCCTCATCTTCTCTTGCGTCTGTCTGCCATCCTTCCCCTAGGTATAGTTCTACCACTCTTCTATTCTTCCATCCTTGCTTCCACTGTTCTTTCAAGAAAGCATCGACAAACTTGCATTGGTCTCATTTCCTAGCCTCCACTATCACTGCTTCTGGCTCACCCGTCTTCCTTCAGAGGTATCTAGTAGAGCAGGCCACCATCTCAATATTGACCTTACCTCCTTCCCCTACCGTTTTAACCACTCCTGCATATCTTTTCATTTATATGTGTCCCATACTGTATCACCTCTTTCATAAATATTATATTTCATCTCTCTTTCCTTCCCAGTTGATTTTTGTTACGTCCCCCTGCCCATGTCCTACCTGTATCCCTGATATTGTCTTCTACCTTTTTCTTTATTAATCTACTGTGTTCTTCTACAAACTCCTTCTTCACCCTTAGCAAACTTTCTCTTTTTCTAACTTGCTCTTTTTCCTAAACAGTCTTCACTTTCCAACCATCTTTCTATTTTGTTTTAATACATAGCCACCCCAATATACTGCTCAAAGAGAGGAAGGTGACCCCTTTCTGTGTCTGGCAGTTGCTTACCCTCCCAGGTTTCCCCCTCACAACCACATTCTCATAATGCACTGATTGTTATCCCTCACTTTTTGTCAACAGTTGATATACCTAATTCTTTCCTGCATATGTTGCCTGTATCAGGCAGGCATAATGCTTCTGCATATATTCCATTTAAGAACAAAGGATGACTTGCTTTCCCCACTGTAGATAACTATTGCCCTCATCATTTGTGAAAATACAGAGGTGAAGAAGAATAACGTTTAAGTTTCATTTATTGTTTTCAAAGGTAAGTACTAGGCTAGCTGCCATTGCAGGCCATTTTAAGCCTAGTCAAATTTCCCTTCAAATGTAAGAATCAGACCCTGTACCTTGTCCTGTGAGATAAACAACATAACCATAATGCTAACCCCCAGTTCCTTCTAAATATTTGTTTAATATTTATTTGTTAACCAGGGTAGAGGTCTGATCCAAATGAAAGGTTTTCAGACTCATTCTCGGAATATTGTCTAGTTAATGGTTTACTCAGTCACACAGTAAGGAGATGGAAACTTACAGAATTGAACACAGCACTACAGACAGTAAATTATAAATAGCTCATAGCTTTAATTCTCTCCACTAACTTCACCAAAAATGGGCTGCACTAGGGTTTGAACTCACACATAGGCAAACAACATTCATGTTGCTATATTGCTCAATCAGTTGAGCACAGGGACATTACAAACAGGCTCCAATAAGATTTGAACTCACATATAAGCAAACAACATTTACATTGTCCAATTGCTTAACAATTTAATGTTTATCACATAGAAATTTATAGGGTATCCCTCTGCCAGTAATGATATGTTTTCTAAGAGGAACTTTACATACGGGGTGTTGTCACAGAGTCATTTTACATATCAATACACACGGTGACACTAGTTAACCAGTGTTGGAATCAACCTCCCAACCAATCTACTTACATAATCTGTAGATCACAGTATTATCTGCAACTGACACAGAAGAAGTTTAGATTAAATCCCCTAGATGTGATATGAACCTACAATCCCTGATTTTGGAGGCCATTGTTTTATCCATTAGTCTGACTGAAGCAAGCTATAGAGAGAGAAGCACTGGTGTTTCAGTGTTAGATTATTTTCTAAAACTTTTTTTTCCTAGTATGCTGCACGAAAGTGTATGGGTACACCTTAATTTAGATTAGCATACTCTGTACATTTTCATTTACTTACAAGCAGTAAGAACCTGTGTTAAATCATGCAAGCTGACTTGCAAATCATTTACTAAAGGTTAAACATGATGGTCAATTACAGTGCCCATAATGCAATCTGTCAAAAGGTTTTGTATTAGTTTTTCTTACATGACATATTTAAACTGTAGAAATTAAAGTATATTAGATCATTTTGACTAGAACAATTTTCCAATCAAAATGCTTCACAATGAGCATTTTATAAAGCAGCTAGTCAGAGAGACTGGTATCCCTTCAAAACCAACCATCTCAACTAAAAGAAGTAATTATAAATATTCATGCAACATAACTCTTGCAGTTGTGTATCCTTGATACAAGCAGTTGTGCAGAGTTGATTTGATACATCATATAAGTCACGTTCACCTCATTTTCTTCTCATACCTCTGATGCTTGGTGTAGTTATCACCTCTGAGTGTACTGTTATAGCTCGGCAAACACTAGAGACCACTGCCACCTCTTTGCTCCCTTCTATTGCCTCATCTACAGTGCGATCTTCTAGGTCATTCATTCCACATGAACCATTATATGCTGGTGCCCCCCCTCACCTTTGCAAGCAACTTGTTCCCCTCATAGCACTCCATAAATAGTGTAATTAGACAGATCAAAACATGAATTCTGTATCCAGTGTTGCATGGTGTTTATTTATTTATTGAGCATTTAGATGTCCCATTTCTATACATCTTACAGAAAAAAAACAGTACAACAAAAGATTATTAAAAAGTGACAATTCCAACTTAAAGTTGCAAGATGTGCAAATTAATTATTAAATGCAAATAAATTATTGAAGTATTTATTTATTTATTTCCAGTTTGATTACCGGGGAAGTCCACTGGGCCCAGAGAGCCCGTTTTCAGCGGAGGCCCAGGGAGAAAAACTCCATGAAACACATTACAGTAAAGATAGCAGTCCAATAAAAATAAAAATACAAGTACAAACACATATCAAATAATACAAAGCATTGCCCATAGTGGTAAAATATTGTACAGATACTTTTTAACAAATTCACACAGTTAAAGTCAAAAGCTATTTACAATATTTACAGAGTGTGAGAGATCATATGGGAATTAGCTATAGAAAGTTATAGCCAGCTTTAAGGTGCTTAGGAACTCAGGAGGACACTCCCAGGGGCTTTTGTTAAAGAGTTCTAGGTAGGAAGAATGCAGTTACATTTCCATTTGGACGAGAGGTAGGTGTCAAGCTGAGTTTTGAAGCTGTTTGTTTTTGACATTGTCCTTAGTGAGAAAGGGAGAGAGTTCTATTTCTTACCTAAGGAGAAGGAGAGAAAAAGTTGTCCAGCAGGACGTTTAGGTTTGTGGACAGTAATTAAGTTTTAGCGTTCACATCTGAGAGTTCTATTTGGGGTGTATGGGGGAAGGATGTTAGTTAGAGCAGGGCATTTGGTTGGATTAAATATTAGTCTATTCACTGCAGTGAGCTGGAGGAAGTCCAGGTAATTTGTGAACTCTAACCAGTTGAGGGATTGGAGGGTAACACAGTGATGAGTGGAATCGTTGGCTGTGGTGGCAAATTTAGAAATTTTGTTATAACAGCTTTCAAGTTTAGAAGTGATGGAAGAGGTTAGGTTAGTTAGTAGCGGGGCACCATACAGAACAGAGGGAAGGAGGTAAGAGGAGGCCAGAGTATGCAGGGTAGAAGTAGAGAGGAAGTGATTGTTCCTATATGGTATACCTAGTTTTTAGTGTGTTTTCTTTATATTTTGCTGAATATGGATGTCGAACTTGAGGTGTTTGTCTATAGTTACACAGAGTAGTTTGGCAAAGGGAATGACTTCGATTGGAGAGTTGCTTTGGTTAAGGACTTGGAAGGAATTATCAAAAGTGAAAGATTTTGAGCGTGTGAATAATAGTGTTTTAGATTTGTTAGCACTGAGAGAAAAGTGATTTTAGCACATCCAGAACTAAGTATTTGAGAAGGCAGTCTGAGTTTTAGATAGGAGTTCAGGGAGGTTAGAGGCAGAGCAGGCAAGTATAGAGTCATCTGCATATTGGATGATTTTGGCATTAGGAATAGCAGAATGAAAGTTATTGATAAAGATATTAAACAGTACTGGTCCGAGGATGGACCCCTGTGGTACTCTGGTAGGGGTGGGTAAGAAAGATGAGGTGCCTTTTTTCCATTTCACAGCCTGAGATCTATCTGACAGCTTGAGAACCAGGAAAGAGTGTTTTGGGAGAGATTTAGGTTTGAGAGGTGACTTAGAAGGTGCTTATGGGAAACAGTTTCAAATGCTTTAGAGAGATCTAGGAGCACTGTGGATACTAAGTTTCTAGAATCTTGGGCTGGATTGACAGTTTCTAAGAATGAGAGCAGAGCTGTTATAGTGCTATGTCCTGGTCAGAAGCCATGTTGGGTAGGGGTAAGAAGTTGGTTTTTAGTCAGAAAAGGTATAAGTTGGAGGTGGATGCATTTTTCTAGGATTTTGGTGATTGGAGAGAGAAGAGCTATAGAGTGGAAGTTTGAAATGTTAGTGTTTTTGCCTCCTTTGTGGAGATGAAGAATAAAGGCAGAATGCCAGAGTTTATGGACATAAGATTCCTTTATGGATCTATTAATTAGGATACTAATTGGGAGAGCTATACCATCGGCAGCAGACTTGAGAAAGGAAGAGGGGATGTTGTCAGGTACATTGGAGCAGGGTTTAAGTTTGGATAGAAGTCCTTTTTATGTAGTTAGTGGAGACAAGTTTAAGCTCAAACATAGGAGGGAAATTATTTGGGAACTTAGATGAGGTGGAATGAAGGAGAGATGGGTCGTTGTTGGGAAAAGTTTTTGTTAGGTTGGATATTGACTCTATAAAGAAAGATTTGAATAGTGAGGCTAATTCAAGGTCAGATTTGCTTGGGTCCAGACAAGGGTTATTTTTGGAGCCTGGGTTGAGGAGTTAGTTTATGGAGTTCCAAAAAAGCGTAGGGTTTTAGGGATGGTTGGACTGGAGCTTAGTGTAGTAGGATTTTTTTGTCTTTGAAGATTTGTTTTTTTGCAAAGTTATGGAGCTGGGTATATTGGAGAAGGGTTTCGGGAAGTTTATTGTTTTGGTAAAGCTTCCAGGATTTGTCTCTTTGATGCATAATTTGCTTTGTTCCTTTTGTTAGCCAAGGTCCAGTTATAGTTTTTATTTTTTTTTTCCTTGGTGGAGCTGGGGAGCCAAGGGGCAGTTGTAGTTTTTAGTCTTTTTTTCCTTGGTGGAGCTGGGGAGTGCAGAGAGTCTAGGAAGTCGAATTAAAGTGGTCTATGGCTTTATCAAGTGGAAGGGTTTTTAGAATGTTCCAATTTATTTGTTTGAGATAGTTAGATAAGGTTTTGGGATAAAATTTACTAAGGTTGCAGGTCTGAATATATTGATGTTGGTGTGGATGGGAGGTGGTTGCACGGTAAATGAAAGCTGGGAGGTGGTCACTAATAGAGTCACGGATGGTAACAGAGTTGGTCATTTTATTTGGATGGGTGTGGATCCTGAGGGATTTGTTTTATTGGGTCTGGTGATGGAGTGGGTTACTTGAGTAAAGTTAAAGAGGTTAATGGACAGGGAGGGTATGGGACTGTTGATTTTATTCCAGTCAATGTTTACATCACCTAGTATGTAAGTTTCAAGGTTAATTTCAGCTGAGGCCCATTGGAGTATGTCTTCAA
Organism: Protopterus annectens; assembly: GCF_019279795.1. Lineage (NCBI taxonomy): Eukaryota > Metazoa > Chordata > Ceratodontiformes > Protopteridae > Protopterus > Protopterus annectens. The sequence continues at coordinate 1,262,205,762 of NC_056744.1, forward strand.
GGGTTGAGACATTATTTCTGGGTGGGATATAAAGAGTTGTTTTTGGGAGACCAGTTTGCCCACACCACATTATAATTTTTATTTGCTGATTTATTTAGCATTGCTGAACAGAAAAACTACTCAGAAGCATAACCACACCTAGGTTATCCGTCACCCTCTTGCTACTTCCTCAGTTCTGAGCTGAGGAGTGAAAAAATAAAAGAGTATTATCAAAGCTAAAGACCAAAAAAAGTTCTCCTGTTTTGAAACTCTAGCAAACCACTTGCTAAAAATGTAGCTTGTTAGAGTTAAAATACCATACACAAAGCACTTTAGGCATGTGACCGCAAATTTTATTTTATTTTTTATTTTACAATTTATTAAGCAGGTACGTGGGTTCATCATTTGAATGTTTTCAACCTCATTTCCTAGTACAAGAATATAAAAAATAATTTGATGATCAGTGCTAAAGTTATCACGCATATGGACAAAAAGACTGCTACACTATATAAAACTAAGAACTTTAAATTGAAATATTGCACATTTCTAAGCTATTTCTGAAGACTACTACATAGTTTCTACTTATTTACTCCATTTTTCTACTTTTAATCTCAGTAAGGTGTATTTGCTTTTCCTTGGTTCAGCTGTTGCTAGTGTGCTTTGAAGTCACCTTAAAGTATGTACTGCTCATTGCTGATTTGTCTTTCTTAGAATAACTTTGCAATTACTTTTAGCTAGTTGTTTGATTTATCTAACTAAAGTATGTATTTACATTAAGAATACTGAGACTGCAATTCTAGTAACTGTAGTAAGGGAGCCTGATTTTTCTAAGATGGGAACACACAAGGAGGCTTAAAGTGAGATCCTTTCATTGACCAGAGGGATTTTAGTTGGTTTAGTCACTTTTCTTTAAGTCTATAAATTCCACGGTCTGTCTTGCAGTGGCATTAAGCAGTACATTGCACAGATGCAAGCAACTTGGAAACTAAATTTTCCCTACAAAACTTCCCCCTGTAACTTTAAGCAGTACTCAGTTTGGCAAACAGCATCTGTTTTCACTATGAGGAGCACTGCCACACAACTCCAGTAATTCTACCCTCACAGTGCCTAAGTTAGCCTGCTGTACCACCTGTTTGTGGTTCACCTAAAAAAGACATGATGGCATGGGTGGCATTTTCACAATTTCTAACCCACAGCTTGTTGTATACAGGCATCCTGAGACAATGTGGGAATTGTCTTACATCCACATCCACTAACAAGCAACTAATCCATAGAGGAAAGGACACAATATGTGAGGCATATAATTACACATTACTGGAAGTGAGACTGTCACACAAAAGCACTCACATAAAAGCACTCAAAATAACAATCAGGTTGTTGGTAACATAAGTATTACACCCACTACACATAGCACTGACACAACACCAACTTATGTGGAGACACCTAGAAGAAACCTTTCCTAAATACCAAAGACATCCTAGACATTTGTCAAACAGAAAGAATCCTCAGCAACCCTATATGCACTCCACCAAAACAATACCCAACACAACACATGCAGTCACTCCCTTTGGCGACTCAACTACAAAGCTCATAAGGCAAGCCAACACACTGCCTAATATTTTATACATAGGAGACTCCATTGTGAGACATACAGATCTCCTGCTCACTAGGCTGAGTAAGGAGAAAATCACAGTCACTTGTCTATCAGGGCCAGGATCTGCCAAATCACCCATGCAATCAAGTCATTAGACCAGAAATACCAGTATGACTCAGTCATAGTTCATGTGGGTGTATATGATCTGAAATATATCTCCTTCGGCTATATGAAGAAACACATTATGGAGCTTTTGGGATAATATAATGAACCTTTTCCATATCCACAAAACAAATAGCATCAGAATTACTCATGCTAGGGATTTTAAACTTTGCTTGCAGCCTAAATAGGACACGTTAATGGGATAAGTATGTGTCTGAGAGAATTCCACTTCTCTGGAACAGGCTTCCCATCAAAATGAAACAGAATACTTTCCTAACCCTATTCAAGATATAAATGAACCAATGGATAGACAATCTGAAATACACCCATCAAGCACCCATGCCTCTACTGGATGGAGGCAGCTTGCAGGTATTTCCCTAGGTTATTTATACCCTTTAAAATAACATCTATGGCACATAGACCTGTGGGAGACAATTGGAATGCTTGGCAATGCTTATAAAGGCCCCATTGGTCATTAGCCTTGTATATACCTATGAACCTATGAGTGAGACAAAGGGAATAACTGGACACACAATTTATAAGAAAATATTCATTTACTTAAAAGTACCAATTGTTTTAAACTGCAAAACCAACAAGTGTCTCTAAATAATTACAGTTGGTTTCATTTTGTAAGTGCTGTTTAAGTTATTTTTTGAATGTTGGAAAAATCATTGATACTTTCTATGTCTTCAGGTAGCATGTTCCAAATGTCTGTGACTAATATGGAGAGGGCTTTTCCTCTATGACAAGTTTGAATTAGGAACTAACTAAAGTGAGTGGATTACGTTGTTTGTTTTTAAGGGAATAACTCTGTTCTCTGATAATAAATAACCCCATGAGAGGTAGACTGTAGCCAAGATGAAGGAATTTATATTAGTGATAGGCAGCCAATGGGCTTTTTCATATAAGGTACAATACAGTATCAGCATTCATTTTTGAATGGTGATACTGTACTTCCACTGTACCAACACACCATTGACATCTGCTGATTGCATCCACAACACCTTGTGTCCAGAGCAGTCACCCACTTTGTCCTGCTCTAGCTATGCTTCAGGTTCCCTGGCTAGAAGCCATAAGACTATGTCCTTCAGATGTATATGTTGGAGGAAGACTGAGGTCAGAATTCCTTACATCATTCTGTTTGCTTGGTCCTGAGTGTGGACTGTAGACATTAGAACTTCAGAAGACAAAACAACTGAACCAGCAAGTATTATATGACAGAAGTATCAGGAAGAAGTCTTTTGTAGGGGAAGGAAAGAGAGATAGAGGGACACTAGATGAAATTTCAATTAAAAGTTATTGATTAAAGCAACTGTAGTCAATCATCATCTAAGCACAAGATCTTATGTAATTCAGGGAAATAATGTATGATTGAAAAGGATAAACTGAAACAAGTTTAATGGAGATGCCAGAGAAAGAGTATCAGTTTGTTTGATCCAACTAAGAGCAAGTGTTTGACAGCTTAGATGCTATTCAATGTACCTTTGAAATAGTCTTCAGCTGACAGGAAAACTGCAGAATCAGGTGCCAGTACAGCATATATCAACAATTCAGTTACTTAAATCTAACCTACCCCTTCAGAAGCTGCAGTTGAGATGGGAGTGAAATTAAATAAGAACAGTAACTCCTACACAAATGGTGGATTAAATCATCAAAACATTTTTCAGATTCAGAAGCTGTATATAGGGCTAATGTTTGAAGTCAAATTATATTTTCACCGTCTTATTTGTACTGTTCTCTTGACTCAGTAGTTATAGAAAAATGCTAGTTAAAAGAAACAATGTATAAGTAACATAATTTATAGATAGAGAAGGAATAGATATTCTTTTCTACGAAAAGAGGGATGTAGTATACCTTTGAGAAGTTGGGAGAAATAGTGGTACAAACTGTGATGGGGTATTGTTCAGCACATATGAGTAATGTTTTGAAGATACAGCTTTCCTTATCTCTGTATGTCATGCGTATGTAATCCTTGAGCCTCAGCCTAACTGCAAATGCCTCTATCCAACGTAAACAACACTTGAGTCTGAAGATATAACACTTCTTACTCCATGAAAATAATCACTATGAAAATATGTGCTGTGGTGCTGTGAGCATATGTTCACAGCAGCATATAGTACCATTAAGTAGAGGTTAATGCAGCACCCCATAAACTCTTTGCAGTGTGACAAAATTACATACAGTATCAATATGTACTTCAACAGTATAACTTTGTGTTGTATGTTTGCAAGCTCAAAATCTATCAACATCCATTTTAAAACTAATTTTAAAACCCATGACTAAAATACAGCAAGAATGACTTGATGAGACAGAAAAAGAGTGGCTAGCAGCTGTGCTCAGAATAAAGAGAGTTTACCACCTTATCTGAAGAAAATAGATCCTAAAAGGAAAGGCCCCAGACTGAAAAATGCTGAGAAGTGATACTGCAAAAATATCAAACTGATAACAAATATAAAACAAGATAAGAATTGCAGAGTGCAGAGGCACTCTCCTGTGTGTGTGTGTGTGTGTGTGTGTGTGTGTGTGTGTGTGTGTGTGTGTGTGTGTGTGCGCATGTGGCATGTGTGTGTGTGTGTGTGTGTGTGTGTGTGTGTGTGTGTGTGTGTGTGTGTGTGTGTGTGTGTGTGTACATTGGCATAAGGATTTATTTATTTTACATTTGTTGACCGGGCTAGTCCAGCTGGATATATTTCCTTTGTCAGTAGAGGCCCGGGGAGAAAAGCTCCACATATAAACAACCACCACCACACACAAAATGTCAAAAAAGGTATTACATTTTAAAATTCTAGGAAGACTATGTGACACATTATAATAAATACAACATTCACCTTCAGATCATTTTACAGTATGAATATCAAGTGAACCCCAATACATTATTACAATACATTTAAATCCTTGGTTATTGTAGTATACTGCAGACAGTTACTGTTTCCAAAGGGTTAGGTAGTAACAGTACAAAAAGGAAGAGGTATTAAGAAAATGGCAGGAATACTACCTTCAGGGTACATTCATAGCCAAGTAGAGAAGATATGTAATTGGTGCTAAGTAGTAGAGACAGTTTGTAAGTGTATTAATTCAGAGGAGTAGACAGGAAAGAGTGGAGGACAGTAGGAAGTCAAGAGATGAGAAAGAGAAACCCAGAAGATCAGTCTGGGTAACAACAAGGGCATAGCCAGTGAGTTCTAAGGTGTTTCTTAAGACTTTGTTTAAAGAGACGAGGGGATGGAAGTGAGGTTAGGTCAGATGGCAGGAGGTTCCATTGTTTTCCAACGGTATTTGAGAACAGAGAGTCCTCAGCTAAGTTGTTAGCCTTGGTGGTACTGGCTAGAAGTTTACTGGAGGAGCGTAAGGAATCAAGATTCCTATAGGGTGCTATAAGGTTGTTGAGTATTGGTGTGTTGTTGGGTTGGTAAAAAATCTTATGAACGATGGTCAGTTGGGAAAGTATCAGAAGGATTTTTAGTTCCAGCCAATCTAGTTGGTGAAGGTTAAGACAGTGGTGAGTTCTATATGGGTTTCCAGCGGCAAATCTAGCAATATTATTATAGGAGTTGGCTAGTTTGGTAAGATTATTTTTTTTTAGATTAATGTATATGGGTGCTGCATACAGAAGAGTTGAAATTAGATGGGAGTGGGCAATAGTCATTCTGGCTGTAGGTGTTAAGAAAGGTTTTATCCTATATAGGGAGCCCAGTTTTTTTATTAACAGATTTAATAGTGTTATTAATGTGAGTGTCAAAGGTGAGGTTATTATCAATTGTAATTCCTAATAGTTTGGTGGAAGAGTCTGGGGATATAAGGGTGCCATTACTGGATTGAATGGAGAAATCTATGGTGGAGGACTTACTATTTGTTGTAAACAGTAGTAGCTTGGTCTTTTTGGTATTCAGAAGAAGGCACTGTTTAGAGAACCATGCCTCTACTGTATTGAAAGCTGTCTGGGTTAAAGGTTGAAGTTCAGATATAGAGATGGCAGAGCATATGATAGTAGAATCGTCAGCATATTGTATACAGGTGGTTTCAGGAATGGCTATTTGAAGGTCATTGATGAATAATGAGAAAAGAAGAGGGCCAAGAATGGAGCCTTGAGGGACTCCCAGAGAGATAGGAAGGTGAGAAGATAGTTTATTCTCCCAGATAACTGCTTGCTGTCTATTACTAAGGTAAGACTTGAACCAGAAAATTGCTTTAGTGTCAAGAGAGAGGGATGACAAAGTGTTTATGAGTAAGCAATGGTTAACCATATCAAAGGCTTTAGACAGGTCGAGAAAGAGTGCTGATGAGAGGATGTTATCATTGCGGTTATTATTAATGGTGTTGGTGAAGGATAAGAGAGCTGTGGTGGTACTATGAAAAGGCCTGAAGCCATGCTGACAGTTTGCTAGAATGTTATGTTGAAGTAAGTAGTTCATTAGCTGATGGTGAATACATTTTTCCATAATCTTGGCTAATGGAGAAAGGAGAGTTATAGGTCTGTAGTTAGAATAGTCATTAGAGTTACCTGCTTTGTGTAAGGGAATAATGTGGGAGATTTTCCAGAGATTTGGAATGGTTCCTTCAGTTATGGTACGGTTTATCAAGATGGATATAGGATAGGCAACTACTTTAGCTGCAAGCTGTAGGTATTCAGATGGTAAGTTATCAGCAGAGGGGGTGGAAGGCTTTAGTTTGTGAACTAGTTTTTGGATGTAGGAGGTAGGGATAGGTTGTAGTTGGAATGTTGGCCGAGTAAGAGGTGAGGAGTTAGATAGCGCAGGGTTGTCTGTAGCTAGTTGATTGGCTAGAGCTTGTATGGTGTTTGTAAAGAAAGTGTTAAAGGCATTGGCAGTTTGTTGGGAGGTATTGTTTTCTGACCCTAGAGGGGAAGGAGTGCTAGAGTGGCCTGGACGAAGGAGGTTATTCACGCTTGCCCAGAATTTTTGTGGATTATTGTGGTGAGTTTGCTGCAGCTTGCAATAGTAGCTTTTTTTGTCAGAGAGAATAGCTTTTTTGTAGCATTTCTCAACTGTCTAAAGGTTTGTTGATCTAGGGTATTTTTGATTGCTCTCCACTTAGCCCAGGATTTATTTCTAAGTAATATTTTTTGTCTGGTATCTTTTGACAGCCGGGAACAGGTTTGGATTTTACTCTAATAGATCGTTTAGGTGCATGCCTGTCGAGGATTGTTAAGAATTTGTTATTGAAATATATAGCAGCTTCTTCAAGAGGGAGAGATTTTAGAGGGTTCCAGTCGCAGGCATTAAGTTCCATATGAAATAACACAGGCTGAAAGTTTTTCTTGGTTCGAGAAGTCCTATAGTTGGGGGCATTGGTGATGTCGTTCTTTTGTCTAATGATGTAAGTAAGCATGTGATCACTTACATCATCAGGCAAGGTCCCTACTTTATAAGTATGTTTTTGTTTATTGATTAGTATCCAATCTAATATAGTTTCTTTGTTATTTGGTTTGTTAATTCTAGTGGTTGTGGAGATAGTTTGATTAAAGCCATGCAGATTAATTTGAGAAGAAGGATTATCTGTATTTATACTATTCCAGTCAGTATTGACATCTCCTAGAATAATAGTTTCTTGTGGGAAAGTAGTAGATATCCAACATAGGGTATCCTCTATTGTAGAAATGTTATTACCTGGGGGGTAGGTAGACACAGATTATATAAGGTGCTTTGGTGAAATTGAGTTGAAATTTAGTGATTAAAAGTTCAACTTTACTATTGCCGGGTGGGTTATAAGGTATAGAGGAGATGTGTAGTTCATTTCTGAACAGTAAGGCTACTCCTCCTCCTTTGCATTTTACTCTGTCATGTCTCAGTATATTATACCCTGGGGGGATTATTTCATTATCCTTAGTTGTGGGTTTTAACCAGGTTTCTGTAAGACAGAGGATATCAAAGGAGTAAATATCTAGAAGTGAATGGAGATGGGCAACTTTGTAATTAATGCTGGGGATATTGAGATGACCTATTAGTAAGAAGTCAGAGAGATTGGTCTGGGTAGTAAGGGTATTGGGGGAAGAGCTAAGAATAGGTGAAGTAGAGAGATTAGAAGGGCCTAGATTAGGGTGGATGGATGTCACCATCTTTTAAGGTGGGTGATTTTAGTACAGAAAGAGGGTAAGAATTAAGGCTTGGTAGATATTTTAATTTCTTTATTGTGGGCTGGTTTAATTTCATGGGTGTAAGTCGATGATATTTAGGTAGCAAATATCTAGAAGTGGAGGTGATATTTATTTGGGGATGTGTAAGGGCATTGTTATATAAAGATGTTTGTTTAGGAGAGTAGTTGAGGTAGTAGTAATTCACCCTTTCAAAAGAGGTGAGGAGATAGGTAGTAGTGAGGATAGGTATAAGAGTGGCTGAGAGTATTACCAAGGATAGGATAGTTTTAGTTATGGTAGACATATTCCTTGGTGTATGCAAACTGTTTCTGCCAGATAAGGCTAGGATATATAGTATGAGATAGGAAGTTAAGATAGGGTAGTTGAGAAGAGTGATGCTACAAGTAGAGGGGTTTTCTTTAAGTAGTATATAGATATGGTGGGGAGGTAATGAAAGAGAAATGGGAAGGATAACGAAGTTGTATAAAGATATGATAGGGTAGAAGTGATGAAGAGCTAGTGTTGGTAAAGAAGTTATTTAGTTAGTGATGAGTTAAGGTAGAGTAGTAAAGAAGAAACATTAGGGGTGGAGAGACAGAATGAAAGTAGTATAGGTAGGAGTTGTAAGAGATAGGGTATTAGAAAGCTATAAAAGGATGGGTGTGGCTTAGGTAAATTAACTTGCGTCTGGGATAGGTTGGATAGGAGAGAGGGTGTGGTTTAGGAAGTATAAGGTTAGGACCACATGGGGTAGGGTGGGAATTGGGGGTAGGGTAGGGGAGCGGAGTGAGCCCGCAGGGCGAATGGAACGGGTAGCACCAAGAGGTGCTGAGAGGTAATCAGTTTTACAGTGAGACTGTAATTTACAAAACTTTAGTAGGTATGTGGGATTTCTTAGAGACACTAATTCATGTGAAATACTGGTGGAGTCATTTTTGTCTTACTTATTATGGGAGAAGGAAATAAGAAGCAGTAATAGAACAGCAAACTTTAGAAAGGTAAGTTACTTGCTCTGTCTTACTGCCTAACTGACTTATAGGTTAAAGTCTGCAATTTCCTTTCAGTGAGGTTAGCTATGTAAAAAGTTAAACTTGGATAGCTGAAAATAGGTTCATACAGCAACTCTTAAGAAGTTTAGTATACAGGTAAGATACAGGGATTACAAGCTGTGTGTTTTGCTGTCCTCTAGTGGCAGAACAAGGGAACTACACCTAGTCTCAGAACAAGTTTGTGAGAAAAAAAAAAGGGGGAGAGAGGGTTGGATGGTCTCGGGGTAGGTCCATGGGTGTGCTGACCCAACAACAGGAATATGATAAACAGAATAAAATGTTAGAGCTACAGTTAAAATCAGTAGGTTCTCACCTATACAATGAGGCAGTAGGAAGCACTTCTAGGTAATCCAGGGTGGGTTCAGCCGATAGGGTATTCTTTCAGTTGGGAGGTTCCTTAGAAGTATTAGGTAGCTGTTGGGAAGAGAGCCCGTATCACAGCACAAGGCTTCAAGCTGGAAGAGAAAAAGAGGAAAAACTGAGAAAAATGTGATGAAAGCCAGGTTGGTGTCTTGGCAGTAGAGGGAAAGAGAGGTGGTGAGGTGGTTTGGAAGAAAAAACTGAGTGCAGTAAGAGAAAACACTAGAGTTTAACACAGGTGGACAGAATATTACTTTAAGACAGTAAAACAGAGGTACTTAGTTCACAAAATAAGTTGAGTAAAGCATGCATCATTCTTTGTGTGAGATACAATACAATTAGATGGATAACTAAGCAAAATAATTGGCTAGTACAATTATATCTACAACATACAGTGCCAGACTTAGAACAGTAGGAATGTTAAGCAAGGCTGCCTAACCATTGTAACAGGGAATGCAAAGCAATATAAAATACACACTGCAACAAAACTTTCTGAGGTGTAGATCACTTAGATTATCATACATATAACCTTATAAAAATAACATACATAGGCTAAGATAGAGCACAAGAGTCTACAGCAAACAGAGAATAGATAATATAGGACTGTTGAGGCATTCTCTAAGTTCAGATATTATGCATATTAAACCACCTGGCAGGTTTGTATTCAGAGAGGAGTAATAACTTGCTGTGTGAGTATTTTTAGGGGTGTCATGCTTTATGTCTTTTTATTTTGATCACACCTAAAGTATCTGGTGCATGCACTTGGGGTGTTGCATCATGTAACTTGAGTGGACATTCACAAGGAAAGGTTGAGAGATACAGAACTCAAAATGTAATTTACACTACATGAAGCTTTGTTGCACCAGATTATGTATAACATGATCATCGCAGGATTTCACACCCTCTATGCTGTTGACTTAGGAAGACTTCGCCATTTGCTTCAATGGGGCACAAGCACCCTGTTCTGCTCCAGTTGCACTTAGTGTGGGAGCTCACACAGGAAAGATTTCTCCATGACTCATCAAGGTAGCCTTCTGTACCATGCGTCAATGTTGCTGGTGTAACGAAAGCTTCCCACCTTCCTACAGGTCAGTTACAAATTGGAAACTTAGCAGATATGACATGTGAATATTGCATCGTTTATGCTGGTTCATAGCACACTTCCTGGGTTTTTCCAACATGTAGACTTTTCAAAAACAGTTCATGACATTTTGCAGCATCTCAAGTATTATGATCACAACTCTTTGAAAGCCTTCAGGATTTCATTGGCGTGCAGGAAAGCCAGGGCTGACATATTCTCAAACATTATTTGAACTGGCCATAGGTAGTAATGAGGTGATGATGTTGTAGCTGCCTGTAAATGCACTGTCAGATGGAACCAGCAGTACTTATGCACAGTGTCAGGGAAGGCTGACCTCACTGCACTAATAACCCTGTCTTGAAATACAGCATGACAAAGTGAGGTGTCAGCTCAGTGTTATCCTCACTCACTCTTTTGTCACATCTATCGGGATTGACAAAAAGAAGTAATAGGCTAATCTGCATTTCTTGGACATTAGTACAATCACAAAGGGGTGCAGTTAAAAGCTGGTACTCCCCACCACTAGAGCATGCATCAGATAGAGCTGCCTGTAAATATAGGCACTGGTTGAGAAGTTCCTATCCATACTCTTTGTGCTATTGCATTATACCAACAAAACGTAATGGATGGCCGAAGTGAAAAAGAGAACTTGTAACCAGAAACACACCTCATTTCAAGGCTCCAATAAAGGCTATCCTGCCGAAACAGTATAGACACAGACCACTCAGTCCCATTGGTTTGAAAAGAATTTAATAATCCATATCCAAAAACAGGCACAAAAAAAGATTAAGCGCTTTCAATTCCCTCTGGAAACTTCATCAGAATCTCATACTAACAGCTTCCCAACCCTTATATAATAGGAAACTCTCCTCCATTGGATAGTCAATTAATGTCTTAAAGCAATAGACAAAAATATACACATTTAAAACTCATCAAATACATTTAAAAAAACCCAAAACATGGTAGGAAATTAAGTGAATAAATATAAATATAAATGTAAAATCATAGCCATTGCTTTGTGTAAATGAACATTCAATAAATGGATCATAAAAATATTTCATAAAAAACTTCATAAAAAAAATTCATAAAGATTCATAAAAACTTTATAAAATACTTCATGTACCCACAAGAACTTCATGTACCCACAAAACCAAAAATTCACTACAGTTTTTCAGCCTCCAATTTTAAGACAGATGGTAATGAAATGTGGTCATTTATCCCAGGGAAATTACAGGTGTCCAACCGCAACTGCCAAATAAGTTCCCTGAATTCAAGTCTACTCTCCCAGTCTCCACCCCTTTCATTCTTCTGTACATTTTCAATAATCCAGAACTTGTAATTAGGATTAGGACATTTTTTGATATGTCTCACTAAGGCATTAGTCTCCTTCCCCTTATCTACATCATACATGTGTTCATAAACACGCTGTCTAAGATTGCGTTCTGTCTTGCCAATATAAAATGCCCAACATACCATGCAGTAGCCAATATAAATCACCCCTTTTGTGTAACAGGTGAATTCTCTTTTAGCTCTCATAATGTGTCCCCCAACCATAAGGGTATCACCCTCAACCATAAATATAAATTGGGGGCACCTACCACATTTATACATTCCCAACCTGGATGTATTATTAAAATCTTTATTCACTTCCAGTATTTGTTTCAATTTTCGATTTCTCCTATAGCTAAACTGCAATGTGTGACTAAAAACTTCCAGTTGGTTGGGCATTTTTCCGAACATATCCCATATCCCCTTGATAGTTCTCTTTAACCAATGGGTATTTTGATCATATGTAACTACAAAATATGGTGTTTTAATATCAGTAATCAAGGAGTGGTGGCTATCATTGGTTCTGGTTGAGGAGTTGATGTCATCAGCTCTAAATAGGGGTTTATATCTATGTGTACATTTTTGTCTATTGCTTTAAGACATTAATTCACTATCCGATGGAGGAGAGTTTTCTATTATATAAGGGTTGGGAAGCTGTTAGTACGAGATTCTGATGAAGTTTCCAGAGGGAAATGAAAGTGATTAATCATTTTTTGTGTCTGTTTTTGGATATGGATTATCAAATTCTTTTCAAACCAATGGGACTGCAGTGGTCTGTGTCTATACTGTTTCAGAGGGATGGCCTTTATTGGAGCCTTGAGTTGAAGTGTGTTTCTGGTTACTATTGTATTATACGTCAGCGATGCCTTCCCTGTGGTATTCATCTTTGTTTACAATTTTCACAATGTAGCAGCCATTCACCAGACATAGCTGTTCAGCTGTTATCTGAGCCATATCAAGAATTATTTCGTTAATGTCAGATAAGTCCTTAACCTGTGGACCTTCTGCCCTATGTCACTTTTAGATGGGAATGATTGAATGGCCTATTCAAAGCTGATTTGAGTAACAAATTGCATAATTTGACTAGGAGCCTTGAGGGTTGACTAAGCCTCCTGCTTCAGCCTTTACTTCACTACCTTCACTCAACATCTATGACATGAGGATGCTTGTGTGAGGTACAGAGGAGCCATAATGTTATCCACTGTCACATGACAATAAGCTTGCCTTTGCAGCTGTCTATCATCTTCCTCATGTAGCAACAATACTTTAATCCATTGCTGATTTCTCCTTGTTGTGTAGGTTTTCATCTATGGTCAGCTGCTTCTTGTACCTTTGTGAAGTGTTGGTGTTATGTTCATGGTCTGTAATGTATGGTGACAAATTAAACTCCAGCTGTCCATCGCTGTGTTCTTCTTCCATATTCTTGTGTTTGCTACAAGCAATAATAGCTGTATAACTCAAATGGCTGTGCAGAGTCACACTCTGCATATTAATGTCTTTGCTTTTATGACCCTTACGTAAATAAGTTATATTGTCAGCTGCTCCAGTTTTACAACAAAATTCAACTGACATAACTGATATCAATTACTGGGTACATGTTTGCTTTTTATCTTCTGCCTTAAAACTTTATTTCCAAACATTTTAAATGGGCAGCCTGTTGTGCCTTTAAAGAGGTTCACAAACATCAGTGACAGGCATATTTGTATTATGTAAACTATTAATATCACAGACGCTAGTAACTAAATGCCATCTATACAGTAGAGCTCTTGACCAGCTTCTTTAGATGTACAGGGAATTGATAAGCAGTCCATCAATAAGAATAACCAAAACCCTTAAATTTTTAGAAATAAACACACACACACACATGCACACACACGCACACAAACACACACACACACACACACACACACACACACACACACACACACACACACACACACACACACACACACACACAGAGTATGTTATGGTGGTGCATTAAGACCAGAATATTCACTAAATTCAGTGGAAGAGGCTGTGAGATTTAACAAGTTCCAGGGTGGGGCTTTAAAACATAGTCCAGTATTAGATCTAGTTTAGATAGCTAAAGAAAGGATGCCAGGGTTGGAACAGGAAAAAAAAGACACTCATAGGCATCAGAGGAGTCAACTGACCTGGGGAAAGAAGATGAGCTTTAGGAAGGATGTGGATGATACAGAAGGACTGTACTGCATTGTGCTGAATATATGGTTGTTTTCAGCAAAGCTCAAGCTCTGAAAGACAGTACAAAAAACAGAAGATTATCAGAGCTGGTGAAGTAGTCAAGGCCTAATGAAAGTTGATCATTAATGCAAGGCATGATCTTGAAGATGAAAAACATATGAGGGCTGCATCACATTCTGGTCTTCATTTCTGATGACAAATTACTCGCATCAAATTTTACTTTTAGGATTATTTGTAGTGACAACACCCTGATGAAAATCTGTTTTAATGCATAGTATTTCAAGACCACTGCCCACTAAAGTGGGATGGAGGGCTTCTCTATCTAATATCACTTTTAAATATAACATGCTGTTACTTGCATCCTCTTTTTTCAAAATGCCTCTGACATATGTAATTCTGTACCTTCATTCTTTTCATTCTTTTCACCCCTCCTAATTTTATATAGACCTCTGTCTTTTTTACGTAATGTATTTTCCTGGTTTGTAACTGATTAAGATAGATAATAGATCAGTTTTGAACAGTGAGACCACAGCTATTCTGGCATATTTTTGTATTTTAAAAAAAAGTGTAATTATATTTTTTTCCTAGCTGCAATGTGATGTTTTCCTCCCTGTAGTGTCTGTTAACATATTAGAAATTCATCCGAACAGGTTTATGACTCAACAGAACATTCCATTAAGACCTTCCACTGTTATAGAACTGAAGAATTCCTGTATTCACCTGTATTTTTGCTACTTTTAAGACGCATAAGGAATCCTAGTTCTTGAATCTACTGGACTCAGATGTCTTTTCCCACCTGTCTGTTCAAAGGGCTCACAGTACCACACCTCTTTTTTTGAAAACTGTTTCTGTTTTCTTCTTGGTGGCTACTTGACTTTTTCACATTATGTTCAATCTAGTTTTAAAGCTGCAGTACAAGTAAAGGCTGTGCTCATCAAGCCACAGACTGCACCCATAGTTCTGGTCTTGCGCCCTTGTATTCAACCCATGGAGCACATAATCTCCAACTCCTCCAGCAAAGACCAAGAGTGCCTCTCAGCACTCTATCCTGAGTTTCTTACAAAGATAAAAGTGTGTCTGGATCAAATAGCTTGCTGCTTCCACAAATGTCTGTATTGGTAAACACTTTGAAAAACCTGAAATTCTATTGATTCCTTCTGTTATACAAAGACTTATAGATATAACTCTTCCCTGCTGGTAAACCAGTACAGCTTTAATGCTGCTCAACTTGGATGGTTGAAGACTTATGCCTCATATGTGTCTCTGTGGATAAAACTGTGCTCTCTTCTAGGTGACTGTAACCTTGTCCTACCACTACTGCTCATTAAATCCTACTCTCCAATTTTAGAGTGGGTAACAAATCTGTTCTTCTGTATGCATATAACAACTAATGCAAGTTCAACAGTATAGTGTTATGCTTTCATTTACTTTGCATGCTAAGTATCTTTTTAATATCTCTTGTCAATTAACTAGCCATGCTCCTTGTCATTAATCATTTTATATATATATATATATATATATATATATATATATATATATATATATATATATATATATATATATATATATATATATATATATATATATATATATATATATATATATATATATATATATATATAGGTTTACCTTTATAATGTCGATCCTGATATGGGTGACTCGACTTGCGCGAAGGCCGAAATGCGATCGTCACCAAAGTCGACTTCCGAATGTGCGAACGGCAAAACCTCACCCCTTTTTGACCCATGGTAGCATGGGTGTGGAGGTGTTGTGTGGCTGGTAATGTTGAACATCGAATGTTTTTCGAGATTTAAAAATTTTCGCGGTTTCAGTTCGCGCAAAATGCATCGCAGAAGTGGCCGTTCGACAAAGTGCAATCACATATTTAAAGGTAAACCTATATATATATATATATATATATATATATATATATATATATATATATATATATATACATATTTATATAATCTCTAAATTCAAAATACTGAAACCAAAATCTTGAAAGCTCAAAATACTGAAAACTCAAAATACTGAAATTCTAAATATCGAAAAAACACAGGACACCAACACTAACTATATTGCAGCACAACTACATACAGAAACATATTACTATTCTCCAAGTATAGGCAGGGAGGCAAGCGACCCTGCACCTCCCACACCCCTTGCTACTTAAATATATCAACTGCAAGATCACACTTCACTACACTAAGATGAGTTATGTTATAGTGTAGCAAATTAGAAGTAAACATGACTAAGGTTACAACAGGCAGTCATGAAGCACGTAATGGTATGTTTGCCATTTTCTACTGTGGAGTGCAATCTTGGAGTTGATATAGGTAAGAAGCAGGGCATGTGGGGGGTGCACTCCCCCACATGGGGGTGCAAAGGGGCTTGCCTCCCTGCTTATAGTTGGAGAAGACTAATATGGTTTGTCTTTTATAGTTTCTGTATGTAGTTCTGCTGCAATATATTTAGTGTTGGTGTCCTGTGTTTTTTTCAATATTTTGAGTTTCAGTATTTTCAGTTTTTAGTATTTTGAGCTTTCAAGATTTTGGTTTCAGTATTTTGAATTTAAAGATTTTGAGATTCGAGATTTAGAAGTGGACCCATATATATATATATATATATATATATATATATATATATATATATATATATATATATATATATATATATATATATATATGTATATACATATATACACACATGCAAATTAAATGTATGTTTTCACTCTGATAGTTTTGTTAATGATTGTGATAGACCTTTTGTGTTCATTAACATTTTACTAGACTTCACTGTTTTTTAATTTAAATATGTGATACTTCATTTTTGAGGTAATATTATTTATTGCTGGTATGTTTTGCTCTTGATCTAGTTATTGTTCTTTGAAATTTTACTGTAGAACCAATGCCTCTTAGGCACTAATACCTTACCTGATATTACTATACGTTTGTTTTAACCTATTTGAAATAAAAAAAAATATTAGCACCAAGGATTTTAGCTAGCCTACCAGGTTTATCATTTATGAGAAGAATTGTAAAAATAATTTAATCAAATTATGCTTTTGGAACCACTGCAAAAGTTTATTTATGGAGTCTAATGTCCATCTAAGTCCTTGGGCAAAGATTTCCCTTGTGACAGTCCTACTTTGGGTCAGTAATTAAGGAGCCTCAGTCCTCACCACTGGCACTTGTGAGAGATGGCCACTAGGAACAAAAACGGATACACACAGTATTTTCAGATGCAGCTGTCTGCACCAAGCACACTTTCACTTAAGGGCAGACAGGGAAAACACTCCAGACCTTGGGCTGGGCAAGCTCTCGCTCTCTATCTATCCAGGCCCCAAACAAGAATCCACACTGACCACTTTGGAAGTTTGTGTCCCTATTTCCACACACTTGGACATTTGATTTTCACACACAGACACACACACACACATGCACACACACACCTGGAAAATACTGGCAGAGATTTACCAGCTGTGCCCCCGCTGCCCAGACTATAAGGTAATTATGCTGCCACCAGTCAGCTATATGCTGAGTGTTGAGTTGTTTACTACAGCAAGGTAAGATGAGATGTGAGGTTGTATGAGATATCTGTGAGAGATCTTTCCTGTCAGATTCCAAAGAACAAAGTGCTGCTGCGAGAGTTCCATCATATCTCTCACTAATAACTAAAAAAAATATTTCAGTGCTGGTTATAGAATGACATCACATCTGGTCACCTGATTCTGGTACAATACACACTCAGACCTTTGCTAAGATCTATTGGAGCATCTGAAAGTTATAAAACAATTTCAAAAACTTCCACACTTCCAGGGTAGCAATTAGTTCACCCCTAAGGACAATAGAGTAAGATTCCTAGTCCTGTTTTCCCAGACATTTTTGTCTCTGGCTGCAATCAGACCTTTAAGATAAAATCGTTATGGTCTAAACCAACTCATTTAATTTTCAACCTATTTTTCAAAATTAGCTGGACTGAGATTAACCTCTTCCTTTCCAGAATTCTCTGTTAAAACATATACATTTAATCAGTTATAATAATACTGTCTGGCATACATGTATATCTCTTTTCTATCTAGCAGGACCCACTGTTGATGCATTTTTAACACAAGCAACTTTACAAATACATTGTTAACACAAGCATCTGTACAAATCACTGTGATAGTCAAATGACATAAAATTCTTTACAGAACTCCAGTTAGCTATGCTGGCATATGTTACACATGCACTGCCCTACTCTCCCTGGCACAGATGGCACTACCTCATATCATCACATTCCTTTACACTATTATATGCATAAATATATGTGCATCTTCTTTTATTCTCCAGAAGTTGTGTTTTTTCACCAAGTGATTGTGGTGACGATGCTACAAAACCTTTCTAAGAATGAACACCAGGAGAATGTAAAATGAGTATGAGAAAGCAAGTAATTCTTAGGGCAAGAGTTTGAGAATGAATCCTCCATAGTAAGGTCCACAGTGGAAATGAAGTCAAGGGAAAGAAGAAGAATGTGTAAGCCTCCCATTGGCTTATATTAGTGTATGCCTAAACAGCAAATATTAGTTTTGACTTCTGCCAAGACCTACCTTTTAAAACATTCTGCAATTGCTCTCCATGCTTACGGCAGCAGAACAATATTCATGTCTGTATACCTCTCAACTGTCCATATCTTTGCCTCATATTTTTGTCTGTTAATCATAAAATCTGTGGCTTTCTGACAAATCACTGAGGACTGAAATCACTAAATAATGACATATTTAGGTTTCAGACTTCATATGCTTTAGAAAAAAATATGTGCTAACACAAATCATGTTATTCTGGCAACTTTCTAATTTTATAAGAGCAATATTTAAAATCTCTACATATTTCTGGGCCTTTGCACCCCCCCCGCCATTATTTCAGGCTTTGTCCCGATTTATTGCACTAAGAGGATGAAATTTATGCATGTCTGGTATCCCTACACCAGTGCTAAATTTCTTAGTTGTGACAGAAATCACTTTTAAGACATTCACTATAACATTAGACTCACCCCTCTCCAAAGGAAAGGACCTTAGTTGCCCATTCTTGTTTCATACAAATCCGTGTGATGTCCCATGCAAATGTAGATTGAATGTGGACACAATATTCAGTAGTATCTCAGTAATTGGGCAATCCCTTCTTGTTAATTTTTTTCTCATGCAGCCGCTTTTGCACAAAGAGGGAAACAGGAAAAATGATACATGGCCTGCAGTTTGGTCTTTTGAAACTAATAAGTCATGATAAATAATCAAGGAAGTTTGCAGATGAATCTGTCAGGCTAATTTTAGATTAAACATAAACCGATAAATGACATATGTAGATGGATGTGGGAGCAGTGACTTTAAATAGTATTGTCTGGCAGATGACTCATTAAGATAACCTAGGCCCAAATTAGACTGAGAGACAACATGATAATTAGACTGAGACAGTGTAAGATAATTACAAAAGCACATTGATTTGCCTGACAGGCAAGTAAAGGATGCCATATGAAGCATTAATGGCACTAATTCTCAAAGAAGCAATTTATTTCTTTGGGTTTGTCCAACTGTGTGGCAACATTCCATTAATCACAGAGGGGGGTAGTTCCTACGCAGTTTTTACTGCCACTGTCTAAAACGCATGGAGGTCATCTTACTTGTTGAGCATGCTGAATATCAGATCACACACACACACACACACACACACACACACACACACACACACACACACACACACACACACACACACACACAGCAATGTATTGATGGAATCATGCAGTTAAGGGCTATCTTTGACATTTAAAGCAAAATGAAAGACAAAAACATTATGAAGATGTTAAATGGTTATGACTTGATATAATGTTTTTGCTCATACAGTAAGCTGAATGCATAACTGTGTTATATATTTGTACTTTTTCAGTTCACATCCAGTTTTCTATTAGGCCATACTAGTTATTTTTAATATATTGCTGCAAACGTTAGAAAATTTAATATACTGTATATCGTGCATATTTATTCAGAAGAAGGCTTTTTTTTATGTTATACAAATATTTCCTTTCATCCCTATCATCCATGATGCTGCCCAGGTTGACATGGAACATACTTAGCTTCCCACTAATTAAATGGTCTCTTACATTAAAATGTGTAAGAGGCCATCTGCCAGCATGGGAAGTTTAATGGTTAAACCCTTTAAGTGCTGCTTCAGGATGCTTATGTTAGCAATTGAATGTTAAGTTATATTCCAAATGAAGCCAGATTAAATGTTGTATAGATTTAGTTGAATATACAGATCAGAATTTGTAAAGATGACAGTATTATCCTGGTAATTTTGGTAAGTGTTCTGACTAACTTGTATAATTTACTTGAAAACTACATCTAGTGCTATAAATTACTTAGCAGCTGGCATGGAATTACTTTGAAAATTGAATTGGCCATTATTCCAAACTTCATGACTGTGTACTTGGAGATGTTTAAAGGAAAACCGCTAGCATATCATCACACTGCTGTTATTGCTCCTGACCTGCTGTTTTTATTTTGTCTTCTTGCATGTCATCAGAAAATTTTACATCTGGAAACATGAAAAAAATCTGTTTTAAACAATGTAAGGTCTATGATTCACACCTGTTGTGCTCTATGTTTCCTGAAACACATTTATATGAAACCTACTTAGCAATCCATATAGTAGAACTGGGTGACCTGTTCAGCTTGTTAGAAGTCTCTAGTAAAACTGCATTTATTTATTTATTTACATTTTATTGACTAGTGTTTTACCTTCTAAGCCAATGACCAATGGCCCCTTTTCAGGGGAGACCCTGAGGTGCTATTCATACAGTGTTAGGGAAATTTGGCCAGGGCACAAGGAAAATTCCACTACTCTTTTCGATAAGTGCCATGAGATCTTTTACAGTCAATTTAGTTTCTACCATCTCAGGCAGGTGTGGCCTCAATTTAATGTGTCATCTGAAGGACAGCACACTCAGATGTGCAGCACCCCCCTTATGCTGCACTGCAGTGTCAGTATTAGAAAATCAATCTAACCATCTGGCTTTAAAATAGAACCCAAACCAGCTGCACTACAAGTGAGTGTATTACTTATGAATGCTGGAAAAGATTTCGCTTGTGTCCACATAAAACATGCAATGGCAATTACAGATCAAGCAACTGAAGTAGAGATTCATAAAACTCAGAAAGGCTGATAAAACAAGTTCCATTAGACAAAAATCCTTGTTCTGAAGATCAAGTTAACATGAATGAGCACTTTGCAAGGATGCTAGACAATTTAATATGCCAGTAGTTAGAAGCTAATTGTTTATTGCCACCCTTGTGTGTTGGAATCATTGACACCTTGAGCTAGATTGCAGGTACAAAGCTTTCTGATAGTAATTTATAAAATATAGCACTGAAGTCACTAAATGTCTAACTCCATGTTGTATTATTTAAATGACCTTTGTATAACACTGTATAATTTTGCTTCTCTTGTTTTTTTATTTTTTTTATTTTTGTAACAATGTTTTGGAGCTTTTCTCCCCGGGCCTCTGCTGTAAATGGACCTGGTCCAGTTGGTATTTCCCAGTTAACAAATTTAAAATAAAATAAATAAATAAAATAAATAAATAAAGGAGTCACCAATGACTATTTAGTACAGATCTGAATGAACCAAAACTGTCATTTGGTCCTGGAGTCGATACAATACCCCACTCGGGCATTATAGATAAGCTCACCAGCTTAAATATAAACCCCTATGTCACTAGATGGATTGCAAATTGGCTCAAGGACAGAACCCACATGGTTAGAATTGCTGGAGCCATTTCAGACTCCAAACCAGTTACAAGTGGTGTCCCACAAGGCTCAGTCCTGGGACCTCTCTTGTTCGGTATATATTTCTCGGAGGTACAGGCCAACACGGAAGGACTGTGGCTGACCAAGTTCGCAGATGACTGCAAACTGGGTGTCATAATCGACTCTCCAGCTGACACAAGCATCCTCCAAAAGGGCCTCATAGAAACAGACAACTGGTGCCAGAGCCATGGCCTCAAGCTAAATGCCAAAAGTGTATAGTCATCCCTTTGGCAAAACAAAGTGCCCACAAATTACCACATAGGTGGTAATCCATTAAGTACAGAAGAAGTAATTAGGGACCTGGGGACCCAAGTTGATAGCAATCTCTCATTTGACAACCACGTGGCCAAAGTGGTTAGAAAAACATTTTATATAGCCCACCTAATCATGAAGGGATTCACATCTAGATCAGGGGAGGTCATCGTGCCTCTTTACTCATCCCTCATCAGGCCCATAATTGAGTACAATGCCCCTTTTGGGATGTACCTTACCAGACACCTGCAGCAACTGGAAAGACCCCAGAATACCTCACCAACAGGATCAAAGGGCTCAAACAGATGCCATATGCTGCCCGGTTAAAGAAACTCCAGCTCTACTCAGTGGCATACCGCCTGTTCAGAGGCGATCTGGCCTGACGTATAAAGCCATGTCCAACCCGGAATTAATGGACATGCTACACCTCAGAAAATCCAAATCCCATCGAGCTACACGCTCGAGAGACTTGAACCTCAGCACTGAAATAAATAGGACATGCTGGAGGGACAGATTCATAACCCAGAGGCTCCCTTCACTCTGGAATAAAATCCCAGTCCAGGTTAGGCAGAGTCCCTCATTGACTCTCTTCAAGAGGAATCTTGATGAGTGGATGGGAGATTGTAGGTTTACCCCGGGTATCACTTCTGTGTCACTGTTAGACAGAGGCACAGTATACTAACCTCAAAAAAGGGCATAGCAAAATTAATTTAAAATGGGTGGCGAAAGCCAAACACATTCTGGCTAGGCTTATAAATGCCCTAGGGCAGATAGCCTAGTATGAACCTATGAACCTATGTGTTTGACAGCATGACTTTCATGCAGTTGCCACTTTAATTATCATGTAATTATTATGTCTATCTTTACTTAATTGTATTTCTTAATCATGGTAGAATACTAATTGATATGTACCTTTCTCAGACCTAGACAGGGAGAATTGTATGGTCAGTTGACCTGCTCAGAGTAACACATAAGGCAAGAAGAGGCTGAGGGCAATGCCATATTTAGAATAGGTTCATAGGTTCATAGGAGATTACTAGGCTAATGGCTTAAGAGCCCTTACAAGCCTAGCCAATAGGGTTCTTATTACCTGATTAAATGTTTAGGTTAGCAAATACCTAATGGTCGATCTGGTAATAGCAAAAACAAAAAAATTTAAATGGCTGATTTAACGCAGGGAAAGAATTCCCTTGGCTGTTATGTAGATTTTGCCCCTTTCTCCACTGTAGAGTGATCTCGAGTTGGTATATTTAGTTAGGAGAGGTGTGGAG
The DNA here is from genome assembly GCF_019279795.1 of Protopterus annectens. Classification (NCBI taxonomy): domain Eukaryota; kingdom Metazoa; phylum Chordata; order Ceratodontiformes; family Protopteridae; genus Protopterus; species Protopterus annectens. Next base: position 1,262,228,972 of record NC_056744.1, read on the forward strand.
GGCACAGTCCACCACATCGGACGTGTGGAGGGGCGAAGCCCCCCATTTCATTTTGGTTAAATTTTTTTTTTTCTGGCCAAGGGAATTCATTCCCTACATTAAATTGGCCATTTGTTGTTTTACTTTTTTGATATTACCAGATCGACATTTAGGTATTCGCTAACGTAAATGTTCGATCAGGTAATATAGACACTAGCCAATAAAACTAAATTTTACCTAATATAGGGCCCCTAGGGGCAAGGGGATGGTGTGGATTTGTGACTATACGTTGAGTATCTTAGAGATTGCCTCTCTCCATAAGGGACATAGGCATTACCCCAGGTGTGAATTTGCAATTCCCTATCCATTGATCCAAATTGCATTTGAAGAGGGACAGGGAAGGGGTCTGCTTAATGTGAATATGAAACATGTTCCAAAGAAGGGTCAATCTCTGAGACACATGTCTGTCTCTTCACCGTGTTTTGCTTGAGTCACTGACTAAATTTAAATCTCTAGATCAGGTGACCCTCATACTGTTTGACTTGTGGATGTGTAGCTGCTCCATCAGGGCTGGATTTGGGAGTGCCTTGTAGGTCCGGCATAGGTCATTCCTTAATAGTTGGTAGGAGACAAAATAAAGGGATAAGGCTTTTAGTCTATCCATATAAGACATGTTGTTTATATCCTGCATTTTATTTGTGAGGAACCTCTGAGGTCACTCCAGCTGCTGTAAGTGTCTATTCATGTACATGCCAAATGGCATATTGTACTTGATTATTGGTCTAATGAGGGCTGAGAACAGCGGTACTATAATTTCCTTGGATCTGCATGCCATTCCTTTACTTATAAGTTGTGCCATGTAGAAGGACTTCCTCAACACTGTAGACACATGGCAGTCAAAGTTCAGGCTACTATCTATCTGTGTACCTAGATCTCTCACCTCTGGGTCTACTCTTAGGGGTATGCTATTGATGTTGTCATTTGCAAGGGTATTTGACCTTTCAAAGGGTAAGATAATCAATTGGCACCAATCTTTTGTCTGATATTGACTCTATTGAAGGATATCTTACAAACACTTCAAAATTTCGCAATAAACTCTGCTTTTCGAGCCATCATTGTGTTGCCCTAAAAAATTACAGTGGTTAGAACTTCCTCATTTAATTAGTTTCCACCAACTTGTCCTCACCTCAACATCCTAAAAAAATCCCCACAAGACTCAGCCCTGAACCAACTAGTTAAACAATACTCAGCAAACCGTCCCGCTCTCCAATCCAACAAAACAACACTGCAACTCAATACAACAATAACAAAGGAAAAAGATTTGCTCATACCATAGCAAAGACATGGAAATAATCTCCCAGAATATCTCCTCCTCCATCTATCTCACTGTTCAAAATCAAAAGAAATCAACACCTCCTGCATTCCTGGCTGTGTCTCTGCATCACATAAATGCTTTCCTTTCCCAACCTACCCAAACCCACCCCCACTCTATATTATCCTTTCTATCTCTACACTACAGTACTAATTTCTCCTCTGATATACACTATCTGGTGCCTTCCTCATGCCATGCTCAGTCCTGCAAAGTTTGTCTGATCATTGTATTGATACAATGTAGTCCTTTCATTAGTTTTTACAAATTCACTCTTCATCATTGTTTTTTTTTTTATATATTATAAATAATATAATATCTTGTATATATTATATATAACCAAAAGCTGTATTATTAGTGGAGCTTTTTCCCGACTCTCCGTAATGGACCGACCTCCGTCTCTCGGACTTTTCCCGGTTAAAAAATAAAAAAAATAAAATAAATAAATAAATATCTACATTACTGATGGATTTAATGATTACACCTAGCTTGCATTCATTGGCAGACTTTGTCATCCAGAGGCCTTCCACATTAGCCTTGACTTTAAAGAAGTATATTCCAAACAAGAGTGATTCCACCACTGAGCCCTGTGGCACACCACTAGTAAGCTGGATCTGTGTTCACCAGATTAAGGATATGTGTTCCGCTAGTGGGAGTGCAGACTAGCTGCTGATGGCATTTCAATTTACAAAGTCAGGAAATCTTCGGGCCTGCATATTAGGGGTTGTGTATGCCTCCCAATGAATGTAGGCATAGTTAAAATCACTGATAAGTACGGAATTGGGCTGGATGGTGAGTGATTCTAGTAACTTCAGGTGTGATGTATGGGTTTCCTGGTTTATGGTGGGGAATCTAGCTAACAAGAATATGGTAATGGATTTTTTCTATAGTTAGTTAGACATGGAGTAGCTCAAGCATGCCATATTGTTTGACCAGTCTTGAGGTGTGCTTATCCTTTACGTAGATAGATAAACCTTCACCTTTTCCTCTCTCATGTTCAGTGGGTGGTCAGAATATATGAAAGACATTACAGCCATGCACTGCTGGAGTGCTTTCCATGGTTTTGAACCATGTTTCAGTAACTGCACAGATGTCAGCATTCTCCAGGGTGAGGAGAGCTTCCAGGAAGTGCAGTTTCATGTTGAGACTCCTAGCATTGAGTAGTAATACCTTTAGCTTGCGCTGAGTAGCTTTTGTTATGTTGGAAGGTTTATCTTTTTGGCAATGCCTAAAAATGGAACTATGGGGGGGTAATGTTTTGACCAATATTCAAAAGCTTAGAGGTGACAAGTGAAGGCCATCCCTGGCAAAGCAGTGTGGTCTGTCAACCATGTCCTCCCGGGGTGACAAATATTGGACCCCTTTGAAATGAAACCAGTAGCTAAGCCAATTGTTAAAGTCTATCATTTTTTTACTGGTATTGTAGATTAGGCTTATCCTACGGGAAACAATAGAGGCCCTGCCTGAAACAAGTGCTAAGCAGCATGTTTTGTGGTGGGCGAAAAGACATTTATTAGTAGGAAAATAATTTATGGAAGCATTCATGTATTAAATTAAAATAAAACTGTAAAAAGTGGAAGAGGTTATGACAGGCCACTTCAGACTGAGGCGCTAAGCTGTAGCTTGTTGACCTTACACTAAAACATGACCCTGCAGGGGGAGTGAAACTCTAGACTTGAGGAAGCAGCTCATTAACAGAGCACTGACTAGTCCTCTCATCTAAACTATCAGATAGTCCTTTATGTTCTCATGATGTTCTGGGCAACATGCATAGACAGGAGAATCTTCACTAAATGTCATTGCCACTTTCCCAATGTGATGGATCAAGTCACATGAACATATAATTAGGTCTATGATAATGAAGACCTTCCTTTGAATTTTAATGTAATCAGGACTTTCCATTGATTGTAAGTACAATCGTATAAGGACATATTATTTACCTTTAATAAAAGTCTTTATTCACATAAATGCCTTGATTTTTCTACTGCTAATTTTAAAAATTTACCAGTTTTACTCAGAAAATGCATTTATTACATTTACATGTGCACAACAGGTATTTTCCAAACAGTTAACAAACAAATAATAAATAAATGCTGTTTTTTTTACCACTAATGTGAGTACAAATTTGTCTTTTTTTCCTTTAGAACTCTTGTGCTTTGGGAAAGAAGGCCTAAGAAAATGTTTGTTGTGTAATGAGTTTGTTGTATGGATTCAATACCATAAAAGAGACACCACTGCAATTTTTTAAGTAAGGCAGACAAAAATCCTTTATGTCTGAGGTAACGTTGGCCTATCTTTTAAACAGTAAGTGACTGTAAAGGAAATGTTTCCTGGTTTATTAGAGAGAGGCTCATATCTTAACCAGATGTTGAAGAACACAACTTTGATACACTTACTGACATTTCTTTAACTGGATGAAAACCGCATTTCTTAAAAAAATATATTGCGCTGAATACCTTTACACCTACTGTTTTCATGTGCTTCAGATGTTTGAGATTTAGAATATTAATTTGTGTTCTAAACTCAGAAAAGAAGGCAAATACCCTGCATAATGAAGTGTCCCAAATGAAAGTGAGGTAAAAAAAACATGCAGAGCAATTCAGAAAAGGATGAATGCCATGTAGCAATGATGTGCCAATCTTAGATTTGTACATGGCCAGTTGCACATGTTCATCCAGTGTAAAGTAGTGAATAATGTAAAGGATTGCTGCAGCTAATGTAAACTTGCATCAGCAACCAGCCACTGCAGCCCATAGTGTGTACAGTCTCCCTGGAGGCACCAGGTCTTCTAAACACTCAACATTTCAGACACTCCATGAAAATGACATAGTGTGCAAGTACTATGTGGACAGCAACACCATGCAACAAATAATGGACATGATTCAGCCTTATCTGAAACATGATGGAATTCATGGAATACTCATCCCAGTAGACACAAATGTACCGTATATGTGGCTTTATGTACATCAGTTACAAGGATCTTTCAGTGACCCTTGGGGAAAACAATAGATGCATTTCATACATCTGACATGATAAAATTCCGCCACTTCCTCAATACCATGCTTAAGCATTAGGGGAAAATATGTAGTTCACATGTACCCCATTGGGGAAAACAAAATCCACGTGGGACTTCTATGTTCTAACCCACTTCTCTGAGGTACTAGGGGACATAGACTACACCCACACTGAAATAAATGCTCTACCTGGTGAACTAGGAAGAAGGTACATAAACCACAAAGGGTATCCCTCCATTAGCTGTCAGGTACCCTGTAATACACAAGGTATCATGTAAAATGTGTGTGTTGGCCAACCAAGCAGCTTCAAGACTCTCATGTATGTCACACAGCTGACCTCTATCAATGGTTTACAAGGGATGACTTCTCAAGGGGGCATCTTGTGGTTGATGTTGTATATGTTCTGGAACCCTGGCTCATGACACGAATTACAAGTCCTCCTAAAAAACTGATAGCACTAACAACCATGCCTTAGCAAAAACCAGAAGCATCAATAAAGATGTGATTGGTTGCTGAAGTCATAGTTCCACTGCCTGTATATATCTGGTGGTATTTGCAGGATGACCCTGCCATGTTTGCGCAAATATTTGCTGTGTGGGATATGTTACACAGTATTATACTTAAGGAGCAATTACACCAGAGTGGCCACATGCAGGGACTGCAGTCCTCAGAATAACATGTAATGGCAACTGTGACAAATAAAGAGTCAGAAGCGGACCCAGTAGCACGATCAAGGATGGTACACCAGGGCACAATCAAGGAGGCAGCAAACTGTACATAGCTTTACAACATAACTATTAAAGAGCTAAGTTAATAATACAGTGGAAATGCTGTATAAAAAAACACCAGACTGTAATTTCCCATGCAGAGGCTGGCCACACTGAGCATCAGACTTAAGCAAGTCTAGTAATAATTCACAGACAGCAGGACACAGGTATCATTATTTGCACAGGTAGAGAAGGGAGTACAGAAGTGTATGTCTTTCACAGGGAAGTATGTGAGTGGGAGCACTGAGGCGTATAGAAAGACAAAGTGTTTTTAGGGTAAGTGGTACAACTGCTGTGAGGGGGTTAATTATGATAAAGGCCAGAGTCAGTGGAGGTGTAGCATGGGCTGTGGTGGTCATGGTGATGGTGGTATGTGTGTGTGTGTGTGTGTGTGTGTGTGTGTGTGTGTGTGTGTGTGTGTGTGTGTGTGTGTGTGTGTGTGTGTGTGTGTGTGTGTGCATATATATATATATATATATATATATATATATATATATATATATATATATATATATATATATATATATATGGTTAACTATTAAAATGTCGAACGGCACTACATCGACTCTACTATAGTCAAACACGGAAGTTCAAAAATAGTAATGTCGACGTCAAAAAAACAATCTAGGACTGTGTTTTAACATGGGTCGAGGTAGGGGAGATGTTTGTAGTTCAGAATAATACTGAACACCTACCTCGACCCATGTTAAAACCATTCCTAGATTATTTTTGGTCGACATTACTATTTCGAACTTCAGTGTTCGACATAGTAGAGTCGACGAGTCTCATTCATTTTAATAGTAAACCTATATATATATATATATATATATATATATATATATATATATATATAAAATTTATTTTTTTATATATATATTTATATATATGTATGTGTGTGTGTGTGTGTGTGTGTGTGTGCATGTGTGTGTGTGTGTCTGCAAATACAGCCTCAGTACATGGTGCAGCACTGCACAGTGGCCTACTGGACAGGCCCAGAGCATGAGCAGAGAGCTCAAAATCCTGTGCATGTCCCCATCTATGAGGTCTGTCTCTGCCAAGAGTTGTACTGACTATACCACAACCATGGCTAAATGTAAGTGAGCTACTTGACCATGTCTGTCATCTGCTGCAGAATGACTGACCATGACAATGACCACAACCATGGGGGTGGGCATGGTCTCTCCTGAGTGTAAACACATCCACAACTGCTGCTGTAGTGGAATTGCTTGCATGATGCTCATCCACAGCCAGACTTGGCTCCAAGGATGGCACATTGCCCATGACAGATGACCTAAAGTGTACACTGCATGTTCCAATGTGTGACTTATTCTATCCAAAGTTTCCCAGACATGATTCAGTCACTCTCATATGTTAAGCATACATAGCCTGGATTACTCTCATAGCCTCTGAAAGGCTCTGGTGTAATTCCCCTGTGCCTTCATGATAGTCCTGCACAAACACTGGGTGGTAGCCAATGATGGTAACCATACCTCTGAAGAGCACTGATACCAACATCTCCCCATGTGGAACCACCTGTCCACAACAGATAAATACAGATTTAGGCATACCTTTATGTGGGCCATCACATGTACCTGATCTGCAGTGTCCCTTTCAACCAATCCAGTCTCAGATGGTAGTGTATCCTAGCCCCCCCCCAACTGTACCAGCTTATCCCTGCCATCATTATCAGAAGCTAATTATCCTCCAATTTCAGACAGGCATACCTCCACTGTGACGGTACTTCAGAATGATTTGCATGCAATTACAGCAAAAAAAAAAAAAACATGTCCAGGCTAAGTATGACCCAGCACCATAGTTATACATGCAGATGATATCAACACAACTATAAAAGATATGATATTGAGTTAAAACCCTGCCCAGCACCACATTTATAAATACAAACAACAATAGATTGGATATACAAAGAGGGGGCTGAATAAATGCATTAGCAAAACATGTTTTCGATAATGATTGTACACATGAATTTAAGTTTAGGGTGATAGCTGTTGCTTTTTGAAGTTATGGGTGGGGATATGAATAATGTTTTAGAGAATATTGAATATAATTGGATTTCAAGACTTAAGGCCGATGCCTATCCCGGATTGAATAGTGCAATCAGCCTGAAACCTGTCTTAGTTAAAAAAGAAATGTATTTGTATTAATAATTGTTTTAATCTGTAATTCTATTGGATGGCTGTGTCATGTGGCTAATTAATTTATCTTTTATAAAACCTGTAATGATCAAAAGTGTATGTTAGCACTGAGGAAGGGTTAAGCCCAAAAGTTTTGCATTTTTTGCCTTTTTTTGCTTTAAAAAACAGTTGAGCATTTCTACGTTTGGTTTGGTTTGTTTTCTAGTCACTGGTTTTACCTAACCTAGTTCATTGCAGATTTTCCTTTTTTGTGAAAGTTTTAACCACTTCTAGATGGGCTTTGAACTCCTCATAAAATGAACTATGCAGTTTTAAATCGTCCACAAAAAGTAGATGAGAAGTTTTGAATCAAGGTTGTTTTCTGGGAGTCAAATTGAAGCCAAGATTTTCCCTGGGATTCATGAAGCTCCATGCAAGAATAAGACTATTCTTGCATGGAGTGGTTTGTGTTTGTTTAGAACAGCAGCGCGCCTTGCATATGCATGAAAGCGCGCTGCTGTTTAATCTAAACAGACATGAACCATGAACAAGTGCAGGGGACATGTCCGAGTAGTGCACAGACATTAAACACGCCCCCTGCACTCAGAAAGTGCCATATGGCACTTTCTAAGCTGAACTGGCATAATATTAGAGCTGTGCTCCAATAGTATGCCAGTATTTCAGTGTCCGTGGACACTGAAATAAAAAAATTATCATTTCAGTGTCCATGGACACTGAAATAAAAACGGCAATAGGAAAGCAATGCAGGGGGTGTGTTACAGGTTCTGTGATACACCCCCTGCATTGTTAAAGTGCCGTACAGCACTTTTGCAATTTGCTAAAGCAGGAAATGTGTGCAAATTCACACATAACGGGGGATAAATCCCCCAAAAGTGAAAAAGCACAAGCATGGCCCTACAAACATAGAAAGTTGATAGAGAACAAGTCATGCAGCAGCATGAATCACGTACGGGTAGAAGTCTGAAAGCAAATGTATGGCAACATTTCCTCACAGCAGTTCATGTTAACAAAGGCACAGATGATGGGGCAAATAAAACTACAATAAGGACACACCTGAAAAATTGCCCCACACACTTAGAAAGTTGATAGATAACAGGATATGTATTGGCAGGAGTCCCTGAAGGATAGAAGCCTGAAAGTCAAATCAATGCCAGTATTTCACAGTTGCAGTCCAAAGTAGTTGTCAGAACACCACAGTACACACCCATATAACCTCATAATATCATAATAATAAATAACTTTTTTCCAGTAGCCTAAGGAATGTTTAAGTGTAGCTAAGTGGATGTACACATTATGGCCATCCTCGTAGCATAGCTTAAACATCCCATAGGAGCTAAATGCACATAGAGAGGCAAAATGTATAAGCTGAGGTAGTGTAGTGGTTAAAATCATGGCCTTTACATAAATGTGTTCACAGTTTAAGTCTCAAGACAGGCAATTTAATTTTCTTATGTGAAAGTAGTGTTAAAATTATTTTAGTAAACTTAAATTATGTAGCAACCTTTTTTTGTCAACCAGGATAGTGTAGCAGTTCCAAAAGTGAGATGTCAGTGTAGAAAAGAGGTGAAACCCCCATATAAACACAAGTGCCCCATACAGTATAGTCACACAAGAATACTGTGAGCTTTGGCCGGTTAAGACCTGCACAATATCAACTTCAATGCATAAGTGTAGCTAAGTAACTTTTATCTGCACTTTTTAAAGTAATTTGTTTGTGTTGCATTGAGCAATATCTAGCTAGAAGTTGACTGTTTTTTCAGTAGTGCATGTGGTATTTTCAGTTAAGGCTTGTTAAAAACCTGCATAGCCAGTGATAGGTGGGGGTAGTAGTTTCCTTCATTGTTATTCAGTTTCTGTCTTATACAAGTGGTACAGTGAATTATCTTCTGTTTAAACTGTGAGCTTTGGCCGGTTAAGACCTGCATGATATCAACTTCAATGCATAAGTGTAGCTAAGTAACTTTTATCTGCACTTTTTAAAGTAATTTGTTTGTGTTGCATTGAGCAATATCTAGCTAGAAGTTGACTGTTTTTTCAGTAGTGCATGTGGTATTTTCAGTTAAGGCTTGTTAAAAACCTGCATAGCCAGTGATAGGTGGGGGTAGTAGTTTCCTTCATTGTTATTCAGTTTCTGTCTTATACAAGTGGTACAGTGAATTATCTTCTGTTTAAACTGTGAGCTTTGGCCGGTTAAGACCTGCATGATATCAACTTCAACGCATAAGTGTAGCTAAGTAACTTTTATCTGCACTTTTTAAAGTAATTTGTTTGTGTTGCATTGAGCAATATCTAGCTAGAAGTTGACTGTTTTTCAGTAGTGCATGTGGTATTTTCAGTTAAGGCTTGTTAAAAACCTGCATAGCCAGTGATAGGTTGGGGGTAGTAGTTTCCTTCATTGTTATTCAGTTTCTGTCTTATACAAATGGTACAGTGAATTATCTTCTGTTTAAACTGTGAGCTTTGGCTGGTTAAGACCTGTATGATATCAACTTCAACGCATAAGTGTAGCTAAGTAACTTTTATCTGCACTTTTTAAAGTAATTTGTTTGTGTTGCATTGAGCAATATCTAGCTAGAAGTTGACTGTTTTTTCAGTAGTGCATGTGGTATTTTCAGTTAAGGCTTGTTAAAAACCTGCATAGCCAGTGATAGGTTGGGGGTAGTAGTTTCCTTCATTGTTATTCAGTTTCTGTCTTATACAAATGGTACAGTGAATTATCTTCTGTTTAAACTGTGAGCTTTGGCCAGTTAAGACCTGCATGATATCAACTTCAACGCATAAGTGTAGCTAAGTAACTTTTATCTGCACTTTTTAAAGTAATTTGTTTGTGTTGCATTGAGCAATATCTAGCTAGAAGTTGACTGTTTTTTCAGTAGGTCCGCACCCTCCCTGTTTTTGTGTTGGTGTTAATTTTGGTGGCTTTGAAACTGCCCGCCACTCTTGTAAATTTGCACTTGGATACTCCTCCTGGGCCCATCTCATTTGCTCACTCAAAAAAAAAAATGTATCTGCTTTTACTGTATTTGTGTTTCTTCCTACTTTATTTTGCTTTTGCGTCATCTTGAAAGTACTCAGTTGTATTTATTACTGCTTGGTGTAACTCACTCTAAGCCTTTTAGTTTAAGCACTTGGGCTTCAGACCAGTTGTTTTACATTAAGAAGGTTTGTGCTCTGCACTGTAATGGCAGGACAGGTAGCTTTTTATTTTATTTTTATTTTATTTATTTTATTTTACATTTATTTACCGGGCTAGTCTGACTGGATATATTTCCATTTTCAGCAGAGGCCCGGGGAGAAAAGCTCCACATTGAGACAAAACACAGTTACGTTATACATATAAAAATAAGTAGCAGGTTAAACATGATTCTAGACTACATTACAGAATTCTACTTACATATCCTGTAGAGAAACACAATTAAGTTGTAGTTATAGAAATACAAAAAAGAAAGGTTCTGTAACAGTGAAACATTTGTGGCAAGTGTAAAGCACATTCAGGAAATTTATTTTACATTCAAAATTATTTAATGGATTGTAATAGATGCTACTTGTAAAATAAGTAGATTGTTAGGGAAACTTCTCAAAGTGTAGGTAGTAGAGAGCGAATAGAAAGAAGGTGTTAAAGAGTGAGAGGAAAAATTGTGGAAATCACAAAATTTAGTCAGGATTGAAGCATGGGCATAACCAGTGTATTTTAAGGTGTTTTTTAAGCTTTTGTTTAAAGAGAACAGGGGAGGGAATGGAAGTTAGAGCAGTAGGTAGAAGATTCCAATATTTATCGATGGTATTGGAGAATAGGGAGTCACCAGCAATGTTATTAGACTTAGTTAAGGTTACTAGAAGTTTGTTTGAAGAGCGTAATGAATTTAGGTTAGTGTAAGGGGTAAATAGGTTAGAAATTATGGGTGTGTTATTAGATTGGTAAAATATCCTATGGACAAAGGTGAGTTGGGAAAGTATCAGCATGTTTTTTAGTTCAAGCCAGTGGAGTTGCTGTAGGTTCAGACAGTGTTGAGTTCTAAATTGGCTCCCAGTAACAAACCTAGCAATACTATTGTAAGTATTAGCAAGTTTAGAGAGATTATTTTTCTTGTGAAGCATAGAGAAGAGTGGAAATAAGATGAGAGCGGGCAAGTGTAGCTTTGGCTATTGGAGTTAAGAACATTTTAATTCTGTAGAAGGAGCCCAGTTTTCTATTTACAGTTTTGACAGTATTATTAATGTGGTTATCAAAGGTAAGGTTATTGTCTATAGTGACACCTAGCAGCTTGGTGGTAGAGTCAGGGGATATATGGGTGCCGTGTTTGGATAAGATAGAGAATTCTATTGGGGAGGACCTAATAGTAGGCTTAAAGAGCAAGAGTTTGTTTTTTTTAGCATTCAAAAGGAGGCAGCGTTTTAAGAACCATGCCTCAACTGCATGAAATACATTTTGTGTTAGTGTTTGTAATTCTGAAATGGTTTTAGCAGAACATATGAGTGTAGAATCATCTGCATATTGTATGCATGTAGCTTGAGGTATAGCTACTTGTAGGTTGTTTATGAATAAGGAGAATAGAAGAGGTCCAAGAATAGAGCCTTGGGGGACACCAAGTGAGATTGGCAGAAGAGATGAGAGTTTGTTATCCCAGAGAACTGCCTGTTTCCTATTGCTGAGGTAGGAAGCGAACCAGTGAATAGCCATGGGTTCTAAAGAAGGAGATTCTAGGGTTTTTATGAGCAGGGGGTGGTTAACCATATCAAAGGCTTTTGACAGGTCTATAAAGAGTGCTGATGAGAGAACATTATTGTTGCGGGTTTTATTGATGGCATCAGTAAAGGAAAGGAGAGCTGTGGTGGTACTATGAAATGGCCTGAAACCGTGCTGGCAGTTAGTTAGTATGTTATGTTTAGTTAAGTGACCCATTAACTGATAGTGAATACATTTCTCCATAATTTTTGCTAAGGGTGATAAGAGTGCTATAGGCCTGTAATTAGAATACTCGTTAGAGTTGCCTCCTTTATATAAGGGGATAATGTATGAGATTTTCCAGATATTAGCTTACATCCTTCTAAGTTGGGAACTGCTGATTGAGGAAAAAGTGTTTGTTATTCTAAAAGTGTATTAATTCTGGTTTAAGCACTTGGGCTTCAGGCCAGTTATTTTACATTAAGAGGGTTCGTGGTCTGCACTCTTGTGGGAGGAGAGGCTGGACTCTGCCCTTCTGATCTGGGAATTTCTGGTTAAAGGTTTATAGTGCCTGCATATTTGTACTGCTTCTTACTAAATTGGTACACCTTGTTTGCTGTAGCATAGACTAGATCCAGGCCTGCTGAATCTAGTTTTGTTTGTATAACTTGAGCACTAATCCAGGCATTCTTTAAAGTATTCAATTGTATTTAGTACTACTTGGTAGTAACTTGATTAAAGTGTAGCTATCATTCAAAGTCTTTTGGATTAAGCACTTGGGCTCAGACCAGTTGTTTTACATTAGGAAGGTTTGTGGCCTGCACTGTGGTGGCAGGACAGGTAGCTTACATCCTTCTAAGTTGGGAACTGCTGATTGAGGGCTCAGTGTCTGTTATTCTAAAAGTGTATTAGTTCTGGTTTAAGCACTTGGGCTTCAGGCCAGTTATTTTACATTAAGAAGGTTCGAGGTCTGCACTCATGTGGGAGGAGAGGCTGGACTCTGCCCTTCTGAGCTGGGAATTTCTGGTTAGAGGCTTATAGTGCCTGCATATTTGAACTGTTTCTTACTAAATTGGTACACCTTGTTTGCTGTAGCATAGACTAGATCCAGGCCTGCTGAATCTAGCTTTGTTTGTATAACTTGAGCACTAATCCAGGCATTCTTTAAAGTATTCAATTGTATTTATTACTGCTTGGTAGTAACTTGATTAAAGTGTAGCTATCATTCTAAGTCTTTTGGATTAAGCACTTGGGCTCAGACCAGTTGTTTTACATTAGGAAGGTTTGTGGCCTGCACTGTGGTGGCAGGACAGGTAGCTTACATCCTTCTAAGTTGGGAACTGCTGATTGAGGGCTCAGTGTCTGTTATTCTAAAAGTGTATTAGTTCTGGTTTAAGCACTTGTGCTTCAGGCCAGTTATTTTACATTAAGAAGGTTTGTGGTCTGCACTCTTGTGGGAGGAGAGGCTGGACTCTGCCCTTCTGAACTGGGAATTTCTGGTTAAAGGCTTATAGTGCCTGCATATTTGAACTGTTTCTTACTGGAATTGGTACACCTTGTTTGCTGTAGCATAGACTAGACCCAGGCCTGCTGAATCTAGCTTTGTTTGTATGCTTGTTTGCTTGTTATTTCCCTGAAACGCTAATTCCACCTAAACGCGGCGTTTCAGAGCTTCTGTGGATCCCTAGTGACATCTGCATTGCTTACTGTACTTATTTCCTTGTTTCACTTGAAAGAAAGTTACTGTTTGTCATTTTTGCATTTAAGTTACCTGCAGCACATTGCATTTAAGTTACCTGGCACTTGCTCACTAAAGCAATTATATAAGTCAGCACTAAAAAATTAAAAGCACTACACCCTCTCAAACTCCCCTTGAGTACCTTGTTTCCCATTGGCCCTTTTTTTCAATTATAAAGGAAGTCCCAATACTATTCTAGCATGTCCAAAGGTCAGTTGTCAATCTCCTCTCCGGTCCAGCTGGTGAATCTGGGAATCTTGAGGCAATGTTACAACTGCCTGATGTACACAGACAACCCTCTCCTCCTCCCAACAAATTCCAACACATGTGAGAGATGCAACCATATAGCCAAACTGGAGGCTAAGCTGTCTCAACTCAGTACTGGCGAAACCTGTCAGGAGGAGACGGAAACCACACTCACTACAATTCAAGTCTCACATAGACCTACCACGACAGCAAACCAAACACATAAACACACAAAAACATACTCGGAGGCTCTAAATAAAAATCTGCCTAAGCAGCAGAGACCTCCAAAGTAGACACCCAAGCAACCGCTACCCCAAAACAAAACATGTGCAACACATAGCTCACAAAGCCAGTGTGCTGAACAGTCACAGCCCTTAAGGCTAAACAACACACCTGATACACTTGTAATAGATGACTCTATTGTCAGGCACACTGATGTCCCGCTCACCAGGCTGAACAAGGAGAAGGTCACGGTGAGCTGCCTGTCGGGCGCTAGGATCCGCCACATAACACAAGCACTCAGGTCACTCCAAGGCAAGTACAAATATGACTCAGTCATTGTCCATGCTGGTGTGAATGACCTGAGACGTACCTCCCTGGACTACATGAAAAGAGACATAGAGGAGCTCTCTGAGCATGTGGCTCAGGCCGGTATGACCCTGACCTTGAGTAGCATCTTAACCTCACCAATAATGATGCCACAATATGAAGACAAGATGATCAATTTCAACAACTGGCTTAAGTATTGGTGTCATTCAAAGGGGATCCAATGCCTGTCAGCCTGGGATGACATGCTCGACAGGCCACGATGCTTCGCTAGGGACGGCTTGCACCTGTCACCCCTGGGCTTTCGGATATTGGCAAAGGCTCTTGCTACCCCCATAGTGCCTTTTTTAGGCAAGGCTCAAAAGACAAACCCACCTCCATAGGTATCACAAGGGATAAGAAACTAAGAGTAATGCTACTCAACGCCAGAAGTCTAAACCTCAAGATGCATGCACTCAAAACTCTCCTTAGAATGGAAAGCATAGATATCTGTGCAGTAATAGAAACCTGGTTCAAGGCTCCTGAGAGCACCCCAGCACTACCAGGTTATACCTCATACCATGCTTTTTGGCCCCAAAACTTGGACCGAACCACAAAAGGAGGGGGAGTATTAATATTCGTCAAAGATACCCACACCTCCAGGTTGGTGGCACAGAATGAAGCATCAGAGACTATCAATGTGCAACTAACAGTGGGTAAAACTGCCTTCCAGTTTATAGCCTGCTACAGACCTCCCTCCCAAACTCAGGAACCCCACTCGACCTTCCTGAGAACACTGGAAAATAAGAAGGTCTCTCCAAACACTATTATATTTGGCGACTTCAACTACCCAAACATAGACTGGGAGCATTACTCTAGCTCCAACACCCTAGCTCAAAGGTTCCTAGAATTTATAAACTCAAATGGTATGGAACAACTTGTTACCACTCCCACAAGAGGGGAAAACATACTGGACCTGATCATCACCAACATGGGGACTCTATGCTCCAGACCAGAAGTGTATCCCTCACTGGTAAGATCAGACCATAAACTAATCTCACTGGATATTCACATCCCGACCCCACCCCCTGCCCAGAAAACCACAGTGAAAAACTTCTCTAAAGCAAATTTCACACTCCTCAAAACTGAGGTGGAATCCTTCAAAGCCCCCGGGCCTGTGGAAAATATGGCCCAGACCGCAGAATACTTTATAAACGCATTCTATGAGCACCTTCAGGAATGCATGGATCATGCAATCCCAAATAAAACCAAGACCCAATCCTCCAAAGGCAGACATCCTGTCTGGTGGACCCCAGCCATAAACAAACTATGCAATAGAAGGAGGAAGCTACTACATGATAGAGCAAAATCCCAAAAAGGGAAGGCATCTCTGATCAGTGTTAGCAAAAAACTACGGGCAATCATAAAATCGTCTAAGGACAGTTTCAAAAGAAAAATTGCACAGGACACTAAGGATAATCACAAGGCTTTCTTTAGTTATGTTAGGAACCTGGGTGGGAATTCCCAGATATGCTCAGAATTAGTCCAAAATGACAAAAAATACACCGAACCCACAGACATTGCCAACATCCTAGCTGACAGGTTCAGTGCAAACTTCTCCCCCCCCTCCCCACCAAAAGGGCAAATATCTATCCCAGCAGAGTGCTGCCCCCCTGACATCTCAGATGCTCAGGTAAGAGCCACCCTCTCCAAAGCAAAAACACAGCATCAATGGGACCAGACGGTGTCCTGGGCTGTGTCCTACATGAACTCCAAGAAGAGCTAAACCCAAACATAAAACTACTGTTCAATCTCAGCCTTACCACAGGATATGTACCCAAAGAGTGGCGTACAGCAACAGTGGTCCCTCTCCACAAAGGTGGTGCCTCAACGGATCCTGGAAACTATCGCCCCATAAGCCTGACTAGCTTGGTCTGCAAAGCTATGGAAAGGATCATCATGGACCTCATAAAAAAGATATTGGGGACCCTACCCAGTTCAGCTTTGTTAAGGGCAGATCCTGCCTCTTAAACCTGGTCGATTTCTTTGAAACAGTCACCAAGGCCATTGACGAGGGGAAGGTGGTCCACACAGCCTACCTGGACCTCGCAAAAGCCTTCGATACAATACCACACTTGGGCATTATAGATAAGCTCACCAGCTTGAATATAAACCCCTATGTCACTAGATGGGTTGCAAACTGGCTCAAGGACAGAACCCACATGGTTAGAATTGCTGGAGCCATGTCATACTCCAAACCAGTTACAAATGGCATCCCACAAGGCTCAGTCCTGGGACCTCTCCTGTTCGGTATATATTTCTCGGAGGTACAGGCCAACACGGAAGGACTGTGGCTGACCAAGTTTGCAGATGACTGCAAACTGGGTGCTATAGTCGAATCTCCAGCCGACACAAGCATCCTCCAAAAGGGCCTCATAGAAACAGACAACAGGTGCCAGAGCCATGGCCTCAAGCTAAATGCCAAAAAGTGTATAGTCATCACCTTTGGCAAAAACAAAGTGCCCACAAATTACCACATAGGTGGTAATCCATTAAGTACAGAAGAAGTAATTAGGGACCTGGGGACCCAAGTTGATAGCAATCTCTCATTTGACAACCACGTGGCCAAAGTGGTTAGAAAAACATTTTATATAGCCCACCTAATCATGAAGGGATTCACATCTAGATCAGGGGAGGTCATCATGCCTCTCTACTCATCCCTCATCAGGCCCATAATTGAGTACAATGCCCCTTTTGGGATGTACCTTACCAGACACCTGCAGCAACTGGAAAGACCCCAAAAGTACCTCACCAAGAGGATCAAAGGGCTCAAACAGATGCCATATGCTGCCTGGTTAAAGAAACTCCAGCTCTACTCAGTGGCATACCGCCTGCTCAGAGGCGATCTGTGCCTGATGTATAAAGCCATGTCCAACCCAGAATTAATGGATATGCTGCACCTCAGAAAATTCAAATCCCATAGAGCTACATGCTCGAGAGACTTGAACCTCAGCACTGAAATAAATAGGACATGCTGGAGGGACAGATTCATAACCCAGAGGCTCCCTTCACTCTGGAATAAAATCCCAGTCCAGGTTAGGCAGAGTCCCTCATTGACTCTCTTCAAGAGGAATCTTGATGAGTTGATGGGGGATCGTAGGTTTACCCCGGGTATCACTTCTGTTTCACTGTTAGACAGAGGCACAGTATACTAACATCGAAAAAGGGCATAGCAAAATTAATTTAAAATGGGTGGCAAAAGCCAAACACACTCTGGCTATGCTTATAAATGCCCTAGGGCAGATAGCCTAGTATGAACCTATGAACCTATGAAAGCACATAGGGGGATTCATGGAAGGTAAACATAAAATTATAATGTGTATATAAATTTTATTTTATAATAAAAATTTATAAGTATAATATGCTTAAATGTGCCTTCATCACTCTGTATCCATCAGATCTTGTTCTGCCCAGCAACAAAATGTCAACCTTGCAAAGTCTCAAACCTGGGACGCTGTCCTCTACAATCACAGCAAAGTACCGCTATACCATCTGAGCTGTGAAAACCTATAATGTTTTAACAAACATATCATGTATTCTGCTCATTTAACATTAATGAAAAAAAACAACAATCTCTACTGTCAAACCCATGACCATGAGCACTATAATCAGAGAAATTTAACACAACACCATCTGAACTGTAGAAAGTTATGTTGTTTTTTCAAACATATCATGCAATAGAGGCATACAACATTAGGAAGAAAGCTTTGTAGAACCAGTCATGTGTTGTATATAGACACAAACACACACACACACACACACAGATATATATATATATATATATATATATATATATATATATATATATATATATATCTGATGAAACATATATATGAAAACGTAGAGTCGTAATATAGATATACATATATAAAATATAAAGGAAAGGAAAAAATATATGTATATATATAACATGCAGTGCAGTTATACCTCAGAACCATCCCTCTCAACCTGTTAGTGCAAGAAACCTGTAAAAAAGCTGTAAAAGCGGGGGAATGGGCCACGTATAGGGACACATTTCAAATATTGCTGTTACAAAGGAAGACATTTGCTACAGCAACAGGGTACATTTCAGCAGAAAATTACTGAAGGATATGAGGATAGAAACTGAAATGTTATGTCATTATTTACTGACATAAATCTTTGGATCATCACCGTGATTTACCAGACAAATACAAATAAATTGTGGAACTGAACAAAAGTATGGATCAGTCATCCAGACATTCTGTGAAAATTCTGGCAGTGGAGTGGTATGCTCAGAACCCCTTAGCACAATGAATCTGGACCAAGCCTGACAAAGTGGGGGGACAAAGGCATGAAAATAGGGACATATGCAAAATACGTCAGTAGATAAGCTGAGAAAGTTGATCTAGTAACACTGTATGTCCTAACATATATCAACTGAAATATCACAATTCCAGGACTCAGTTGCTTCCCATTAGTTAGTGACCTCAGTCCCCACATCATCCCATTGATGTGCCAGGAATACACAACAGTTATGGGGGCCAGACCAAAGATAGTGGTCAGACACCTGGACATCCTACAAATATGTGGACATAACACAACAGTAGGGAAACTACACTGAGCTACCAAGCAATGTCCAAACTACAATCAGACTGATATAACACTACCCAAGTCCAGCTCTGGCGCTGTACACATGCATTAGCAAATATAGCAGACAATACACGGATGTAACACTACTGGAAAACAGATACTGGTGTAAAAGTGCATACCCCCAACCAATTGCCCCACAGTCACAGTGACATACCAGTAAGCAAACTGAATACTACAGTATAATGATTGTGTGAGCAACAAAATCCTGTTTGCCACTCACACATTACCCCTACATATACTGCCCAAAGTCACAGTGTAGTGGGAATCATGAGATGTTATGGGAAATGTCACGGTCTGCGTGTACAAACATATACAAGTGATAGAGAACTCTAGAGTAGAACGACTGTCTGAACAAATGTATACTGATTACCGGTCACATACTACACCAACATATACTGGCTCAATTCGCAGTGTACTGGGAATCCTGAAGTGTTACAGGACATTTCACAGTCAGCCCCTACAAGCATACAGACATGATAGACCACCATTTGCTGTGGCAGTATGCAAAGACAGATAGATAAAGGATGTATGGCACTCACATCTTCTACTCTCCCTACCCATCCCAACAAACATCTACACCCAACACTGCTACACAGTCTTGACAGTCTGTTCACAATGGCCCGACAGACATAACTGTCATATGTACAGATGTCCATAGATTTACCAGGGTGTGGAACCATAATCCTGGCCACCACTGCATACTATGGCCAACAGTCTGCCAAATCATTGGCATGATAACTGGATTGCAGTTGGTAGTTAATGATATACCATACCTCTGCACCTTGTAGTGCAGGACATCTGGAAAACGCATGACATACTTGTGGGACAGGAGGCTGAAAAGTGGGGCATATCACACATAATGGTGTTACAAACTGAAACAGTAGCTGGTGTTACACGTGTCATTGTAACATAACATCCCTGATGGATATGATGTCTGGAACACCAATGGATTCAACAGTTACTGACTACAGTCCTCACATTATCCTACCAAGCCCACAAAAACAGATGTTGTTTGAGGAACAGACCAAGCATAATAGGCAAACATCTGGCCATTCTGTGGATAACATGCTAGTTGAGTGGTATGTCAGAGGCATATCACTATCAGATGTCAAGTCACCCAGTAAATGCATGTCCAGACTAACTCTGTCAATCTAGCAACCCTCCATGTGTATAACAGCACTAATGACATACAGTCTGTACCCTATTCTGGAGATTTGTCCCCCATGTTGTTGGCCTGTCTCCATGTGTCCTGTCCTGTGAGGTATTTCCACCTACTGTATGTGAAGCTGTAGTCCCCACACCTCCATAATGTCCCCTGCACAGGCAAGGAAAATGGGCAGGCCCACATGAAGGGTGTTCCATATGTTGGAACTAGCAGCAGTGTCCAGGCCCGCACCACAATATTATGTGGGGACCTACATAACTTTATGGCCTCAGCAATACCCGATAGGACACCAACCCCCTCAAGGTAGACTGAACACATGTGGTGGATAGGAGCAATACACAACTACCATCATAGGTGGAAATAATCACAGGACAGGACAAGAAGGAGCAGTTGCCTCATTGGAAGTCATGTCACCTTGTTCTGCACAAACAAATAAGGTCAAAGGTGATGTACCCTAAGGCTGTCTTTAAGTGCAAACTGGAGACATCCACCAAGGCCAATCACTAGGCCTTCCAGATGTGTGTCTGCAATTCCAGAGGCAACACACATATCTTCTTTGTAGTGGTGGTCAATAACACCACATACACATATGCCATGGATATAGGCAACCTGCTGCAGACAGGTGAAGTGTAAACATCACCCCCCTGTACCCCCACAGGTACACATGTGCATGTGCAGCACCTGTCCCCCTCCCCTCATGATCAGGAAGCAGGTCTGTAATGCCCTCTCAAAGGGAACACATAGAGGTCTCCATAGGCCTGATACCATTCCTGGCTGCATCCAACATGAACACAGGCATGGGCTCTCAAACCCATTCTGCAGTGTAGTCAACCACAGCCTGAGTACCAGTGTCATCCCATCTGCACAGAGGACAGAGAGAAAGTTGATAGAAAACAGGTTATGCATTAGCATTAATGTTCAGAAGGATACAGGTCTGAAACTGAAACATATGCCATAATGTCATGGCAGCAGTCTTCAATGACATGGCCAAAAACTGCAATACTCTCCATTTAATGTAGTAATATAATATTAATATCCAATAGGCAATAAATAAAATTATACAGCTCCAATCCCCCAACCAATATAGTGTAGTGGTCAGAGTCCCAGCTTTGCATGCAGGTGTACACAGTTCAAGTAATACAACAGGCAATCCAAATTTACATGGGAAAGCAGTGTTAAAAGTGCTATTCTCACATTAAAATATGTGGTAAGTTATTTTTTCACCCAGGGTAGTGTATCTGCTGTAAAATGGATGTGTGAGTGCATATAACATGTGAAAACACCCATGTTTTTACATGTCCCATATAGTATAGTTACACCCCTTGCTACTGCAATGAAAGCACATAAAGCCATGTCATGTAAGGGAAATCATATACACTTCATTAGTGTGGTATATTGTTGGTGCTGCAGTAGCGTTGTTGCCTCACAGTAAGACGTTGTCCTGTTCGATTCTCAGCTAAAGCATCTTCTGTGTGGAGAAATGTGTGAATGGGCATACCTTCGTTGAAGGTTGTGCGTCATGCCTGACAAGTCGGCACGTAAAAAATCTACTGCCAATTATTAGCAGACCGGAGTTCCGCTGTGGTGACTCCTAACTGGGAAAAAGCCGAAAGATACAACATTATGAGAATGAACTGTGGCCAATGGTTAACAGTGCTCAGCTATGCTTAGCAGGTTTAACAACACATTTCTGATCCTCACCCCTCTCTCTGGGGTTTGAGTGTTCAAATTCACCTGCAAAGTCTGTACAAATGCACAGCTTTTGCTGTGTAAGAAATGGACAGCTATGGGCCATCTGTACACCTGTCCTGCACATCCGTAGCTATCTTGCATATTGTTCTTCCCTCTGTGTGCCCCTTTTCCACCACTTTCCTATCACCCCTTTCTCTTTTCTTTTAAAGAATTAGTGCGGGTGTAAGCATGAGTAAGCAGTTGTAAGAGCAACAAAATTACCAGCCCTGCCAGGTCTTGAACCCATTGCCCCACACACCAAGCAATGTACCATTGCACCATTTGAGCTGTAAGGATTGTTGATACTTTTTCCAGCATATGCTCATTCAACAGTAGGGAAAAGATTCCATAGAATCAGTCAGGCCTCGTATTTATACATATGCGCATGTATATATGTATGGAGATGCATATATATGGACAAATATATACATAGTATAAATAGTGATATATATATAAAATATACACATTTACATATAAATATAAAGTTATATATATATATCTATATATATATATATATATATATATATATATATATATATATATATATATATATATATACATATATGTATCTCTTCTCATAACATGTAGTGCAGTCATACCTCAGAACCATACCTACCAACCCCTTACTGCAAGAAATCTGGCCCAAGGCTCTCCAAATGGGGGGACAGTGGGACAAAACTAGAGACATATTTCAAATAATGCTCTTATAAATGTTGAATGTTGCCAGAGTGACAGGGTTTGTTTCAGCATACATGTTCTGAAGGATGTGAGTTCTGAAACTGAAATGTATGTCATCATTAACTGTCAGAAATCCTCAGATCCTCACAGTGATTTACCAGTGATATGAAAATAATGGATCTGTGGAACAGACCAAAAATATGAGCAATAAACCTGGACATACTGACAGTCTCGAGGTAGGCTCAAAACCCCTTAGTGCAACAAACCTAGGCCAGGCCTGACAAAGTGGGGGGATAAAGGCATAGAAATAGGGACTTATCTGAAATACTGTAGTAGATAAGCTGACACAGTTGCTGGAGTAACACCCTCATGTCTGTCCTAACATATATTGACTGAAATAGCCCAAGTCCAACACTAAATTACTTCCCTCTAGTTAGTGACTGAAATCCTCACATCAGCCCACTGATGTGTCAGAAATGCACAATGCTTATGGTTGCCAGCAACACTACATCCTACAAATATCTGGACATAATATCACATTAGGGAAACTACACTCAGCTGCTAAGCATGTCACCAAGCACTGTCCAAACTACAGTCAGACTGACACAAAACTAACCCAAGTCTGCTACAGGGAATTACACATGTCTTGGCAAATATATCAGGCACTGCAGGGATGTTACAACACTGAAAAACAGACACCAGTGTGAAAGTGCATACCCACAACCAATTCCGCCACAGTTACCGTGACATACCAGTAAGTGAAAGGAACAGTACAGTATAAGGACTGTGTTTACAAAAATATCTCAACATGTTTGCCACTCACATACTACCCTCACATATACTGGCCCAATTCACAGTGTACTATGATGCCTGACTGTGGTATGGGACATGTTTCAGTCTGCCCCTACAAACATATACAGCTGACAGACCACCAGAAACAGGAGCAGCATGCACAGCCATGCCTCTCAATACATAGGCCAAATAACATTGACACAATACACTGCTACACAATCCTGAAAGTCTGTCAACAATTGCCAGAAATACACAGACCTCTCAACTGTACAGAGTCCCACAGAATGTCCAGGCTTTCCCGTCATATATAAGGCCTCTTCCACATAACACATCTGGCAGTCTGATACATCACTGGGATAATGTCAGGAATATATGCACTAAATAATCATATACCATACCTATCAACCTCTTACTGCATGACATCTGGACAATGCTTGACATAATTGTGGGACAGGGGCCCAAAAACAGGGGCGCATTTGAAATATTGCTGTTATAAAACTGAGAATGTTGCTGTTATAACAGGGTTAGTTGTAACATATCTTTTCTGAGGAATATGAGGTCAGAAACACAAATGGATGTTGGCAGTTACTGATTGCAATCCCCAGAGTATGCTACTGATTTTCCAAAGACAAAAAAATGCCTGCGGAACACACCAAACATAGAAGTCCAAATTCTGGCCATTCTGTGGATAGCCCTACAGGTGAGAGTTATGTCAAACACATAATACTGTCAGAGTTAAAATCACCAAGGAACTCCGTGTCCACACAAACCCTGTTAGACTAGCATTAATCTAAATGTATAACAGCAATACTTACATTCTGCCCCTATGTCTGGAACATTCTCCCTCATTCTGTTGGCCTGTCTCCACAGTTTTGGTTGCAAGAGGTATTTCCAAATACCCTCTGTGATGCTGTTGTGCACAGACCTCCATGAAGTCCTCCAGACTGGCAAGGAAAAGGGTCAATACTCACATGATGTACTCAATGATAGGAGTGTGTTGCCATGCTAATGGCTATATGAATAACAACACAGCTGTTCTGCATGCAATTATCAAGTGGGGGACACCAATTGATGACAGGCCATCAGCTGCTCATGAGCATTACCTACAAAAGGCAAGCTGCTGCCTATGCAAAACAGATGCACACCCTACATGCTTGAGAGAGAGAGAAATACAGCAAAAAGAAACATAAAAACCAAGCAGGACATAATCACCTACACTTGAATAAAACAAACAGTTATGTCAAACAAGTAAGCAGATCATGGACTGCAGTAGGTGTTATGCAAGAATGGGAAATAGGAACTGTAACATATATGTCTTAACAAGACTTGCTGTACTGACATATTGCTGATCAGAACCTATGGCCGTAGCATCTAGGTCTGTCTGCTGTGACATAGATCATTGGTCAGGCCCCTGAGTCACCCCAGGAAAGGATGGCTCACATATGACTACTACAGCAGTGTATGTTGAACAATATTGACTGCGACAATGCTAGGCCAGCTACTGGGATGTCGTACATATCCATATCTTACTTGTGAATACAACTATGATATACTCGGTTGTCTCAGAAATGTGAGAGACCTATACATGGTATTTGCATAGTACAATACTGTTGCACATGTGTGTGTTGAACTGCATATGTTATACTGAGCTCATACCATTAAGCTGTCTAGTGTTATGCACACTGACCATATGTGTGCCTCATATTTGTAGTCATTTACTCATATAGTTGTGTTATGTCTGGCAAATCATTGGCAAATCAGTGAAGACTGACATTGCAACATCTCTTTCTTTTTCTTCTGGCTGTTCCTGTTAGGGGTCACCACAGTGGATCATCTGTTGCCATTTCTGCCTGTCCACTGCATCCTGCTCTGTCACACCAACCACATGCATGTCCTCTCTCACAATAACCAGGACCCTTATCTGAGGCCTTCCTCTTTTCCTCTTACCTGGCAGCTTCATCCTTAGCATCCTTTCCCCCTATACTCAGCATCCCTCTGCAGCACATGTCCAAACTGATGTAATCTTGCCTCTCCGGTTTTGTCTCAAAACCATCTAACATGGGCTGACCCTGTCATATACACATTACTAATCTTGTCCACTTGTCTCGTCCTTGTCACAACCAGTGCAAATCATAACATCTGTAACTCTGCCATGTCCAACTGTGACTTCTGCCTTTTTGTCAATGACACTGTCCCCAACCCATATAACATAGTTGGTCTCACTATCCTGTTGTAGACCTTCCCTTTCAGTGTTACTGGTACTCATCTGTCACAAATTAGTACTGACACTCTTCTCCACATTCTCCATCTTGCCTGTACTCTCTTCTTCACCTGTCTTCCACAGTCATCATTACTCTGAAATGTTGATTGCAATCATTTATCCTCATTTCCCATTGCCAACTCTACTCCCTGCATCCTTAAAATTCCACTCCCCTCCCTCTCATTCACACACAGATATTCTGTCTTAGTCCTTCTGACCTTCATTCCTCTCCTCTCTAGAGCATATCTCCACCTCTACAGGGTCTCCTAAATCTGCACCCTACTCTCAGTTCAGATCACAATGTCATCTGCAAACATTATAGTCAACAAGGACTCCTGTATGATGTTGTCTGTCAACCTGTCCATCACCATTACAAATAATAAAGGGTTCACAGCTGATCCCTGATGTCATCCCACCTCCACCTTCCATGCATCTGTCACTCCCACTGCAGACCTCACCGCTGTCACACCACCCATGTACATATCCTGTACCAGTCTTACATATATCCCTGCCACTCATGACTTCCTCATACAATATCACAACTTGCCTCTAGGCACCCTGTCATATGCTTTCTCTACATTCAGAAAGACACAACACATCTCATTCCAAACTTCTCCATACTTCTCCATCAACACTCTCAGAGCAAACATTGCATCTGTAGTGCCCTTAGCTGGCATGACAACATACTGCTGACCACTACTCATCACTGCCCTGCTTAACCTAGCTTCCACTACTCTTTCCCATGAGTTCATGCTGTGACTAATTAGCGTTATCCCTCTGTAGTTACTACAGTTCTGCACATCAACTTTATTCTTAAAGAGGTACACAAACACTTTCTCTCCACTCCACATGCAACCTCTCACTTTCCAAGATGTCATTAAACAATCTGGTGAAAAATGCCACTGCCATTTCCACTAAACACCTCCATGCTACCACAGGTATGTCATGTGGACCAGCAGGCTTTCCAGTATTCATCCTCTTCATAGATATCCTTACTTCCTCCTTGGTAAGCCATTGCACTTCCTGATTGACCATACCCACATCATCCAACCATCTATCTCTTTCATTCTCTTCATTCATCAGCCTCTCAAAGTACTCTGTCCATCTGCTCAACACAGTCTCCTCACTTGTGAGTACATTTCCCTCATTATCCTTTATCACCCTTATCTGCTAGGCATCTTTCCTAGCTCAGTCCCAGTCTAGCCAACTGGTACAAGTCCAGTCATCCCTCCTTAGTGTCCAACCTGTCATACAAGTCATCATATTCCTCATCCTTAGCCTTTGCCACCTCTCTCTTTGCCATGCACCTCATCTCCTCATACTCCTGTCTACTTTCCTCATCTCTCCAACAATCCCACTCCTTCATCCTCAACCTCTTTCTCTGTATACTGTCCTGTACTGCCTCAGTCCACCACCAAGTGTCCTTCTACTCCTTTCTCCATCCACATCTCACACCAAGCACCTTTCTAGGCACCTTCCTTACTAGCTCTGCTGTACCTACCCAGATATTTGGTAAATCGTCACTGCCACACAATGCCTTTCTTAACTCTTTTCCAGTTCCCACCATCTTATCCTTGGTGCTGCCCTAAGACTACTCCTCTTCTTGATCATCAACGTCATCTTACAGATCAACAGTCTCTGCTGCCTAACTACACTTTCCCCTGTCACCACTTTACAGTCTCCAATCTCCTTCAAACTGTCCCAGTTACATTCGATACATTCCACCTGTGTGCATCTCTCTCCACTCTTGTATGTCACCTTATGCTCCTCCCTCTTGTTATAGTATGTATTCACCACAGCCATGACCATCCTTTTTCCAAAATCCACTCCTATCTCACAGTCTGCATTCCTTTGTTAACACCATACGTACCTATCCCTTCTTCATCCCTTCTGTTCCCTTCACCAAAATGCCCATTGAAATCTGCTGCAATCACCACTCTCTCACCCTCAGGTACAGTCATCACCATGTCATCCAACTGACTTCACATTTCTCTTTCTAATCCACCACACAAACAACTTGCATAGCATATGCACTAACAACATTCATCATTACACCATACATTTCCAGATTCATAAACATCACTCTATCAGACACTCATGTCATTCTCCAAAAAACACCCTTGGCATACTGTTCCATCAGGATAACCCCTACCCCCTTTCTCCTCCCATCCACACCATGATAGCACAATTGTGACCTGCCTCTGACACCTAGCCGTACTCCCCTTCCATCTGGTCTCTTGCACACACAATATATCCACCTTCCTATGGCCATCATATCAGCTAGCCCTGCCCCTATACCAGTCATACTACCAACATTAAAAGTTCTTACCCTCACTACTGCACTCCTAGCCTTTCTCCTCTCTTCCTGCCATATGAGAATTGGACATCCTCCATTGTATGTCTGTCAATGCAAAAGCTACTGTGCTATTAAATGACTCAAGTGTGTTACAGCAATATTAAGACAGTGTCACTAATTATGTCCCATTGCCCCCATGTATGTGTGGTGTCCTACAGATGTGCTGCTCTAACGGGTTGAGAGAGATGACTGGGCAGCAAGAGTGTGAATACAGTGTGCCATACTGACATAGAACAGAAATGTATATCAGATATTACCTGTGCACATGTCAGTTTGAGTAGGCATATCTGTCTGCCTCATAACAACAGACATGGGATGCAAAATGTCAGTTAAATAAGCTGCACTTGTTGTACACGTGTGTGATCTTAGTTATTGTGCATCCAACAGAGTGACATTTCTACAGCTACTGGTTGCTGCATTCCCCTGACACAGCCATGGGTACTACAATAAGCATAATTATCTGTTTGAAATTGGAGAAGTGTCTAGCTGTGTTATGACTGTATGTCCATGTGTACTACAAACAGCTATATGAACAGGACATAGCTGTATCGACTCAGCAATACCTTACTCGTAAAATCTGCCTCCACCAAAGTAGAGTAATCCACTTTGTTAGACAGCAGCAATATACAAACCACAGACTTGGTCTTTATATTGGCTGTACAGGGCAAGTTAGGAGCTGACACAAACTTGGCATCAAGTCTGCCTTTGTGTGATCAAGCATATAAGGTCACAGGTGGAGTACTGTAAGGCTAACTATGAGTACAAATTGGACACGTCCACCAAGGCCAATCACAAGGCCATCTTCACATATGTCTGCAATACAAGAGACAACAAACCAACCCACCCTGTAATGGTGGTCAATTAGACCACATACACACACAACATAGCTACAGCCAACCTGCTGCAGATAAGTTTAGGGCAAACATTACCCCTGGCTCAGCATCACTATAGGTGGATATGCCCAACACCCACACCCTCCCCTCATTACCAATGAGCAGGTGCATATTTCCTGCTGAAAGGCAACAAACATAAGTATCCATGGGAGCTGATAACATCCCTGTCCACATCCTATATGAACTCAGGCATGTGGTCCGAGCTCCATTACACACTGTAGTCACACCAAGCCTTGGCATCATCCACACCGCATCCACATTGAAGATGGCCAATGTCATTCCTCTACACAGACATAAATGAAGAGCAGAGGATTATAAAATTAACTAGCCCTCATTGTGGGGAATATGACACATCAGGACCAGCAGTGCTATGAAAGTGGATACAGTGCTGATAGATTACAGGGTTATGTTGTGGTTGTGAGTGGTGGCTACTGGTATTCAATGTAGCTGTGCAGGTTCTGTACATAATGTTGCCAAATGTATGACATCCTGTGATGTGTTTCCCTTTTTATGTCTTCCAGGTCCAATGTCGCATCAGAAAAAGGTCTAGTTTCTCAGCGGCTGAGACAAATATAATCATAGAAACCATACTACAGAACCATGTCATAATGTTTGGCTGGAGCCAGCAACATCTGTGGGAGAGGACTGGCCTGTGGGATGACCTAGTCCACAGGGTAAATGATGTCGGTCTGCACGCACATACATACAAGCAAGTCTGGGATTGTGCAGATGACCTCATATGCCATGGCCGGCAAAGGGCTGGTGCAGTGGCCAAGGGCCACACAGCCACAAGTGAGGGCCCAGCCATGCAGCCCCCAGTAAAACCCACTGAGGAGCTCCTTGACAACCTTGGGGCACCCATCCCAGTACAACATCAGGGTACAGACCCCCCACATGCTGGAGATAGGTGGCACCCAGACAATGGATGGGGGAGTGTGCAGGTAAGGTCCCAGTGGAGATTACTAGACTAGTGTAGCCAACATACTTGTATTTGTAGAGTATCTACATGCATGTGTCATGTCAGATTGCAGTTGGGGATAGGGTTTTCTAATGCACAGAAGTGAACTTCTATGGTGAAGGACAGCAAATTTTGTAGTATTGGTGGTTGTACTGTAAATGTGCAGACATGCTGCATCCATCCTGTACCAATGCCACATGTGAGTCTGCTGACATTACTTCTCTCCCACAACTACTTAGTTCCATCCAGTCTGCATGTGAGATGGCAGCCTGAATCTGGTGAGAATGGAATTGTTCTGTTGTGGTTTGCTAATACCCCAGGCATGTGAAGGTCATGCAATGTACTATGCACAAAACTGCCACTCATAGTCATATTGCTTTATGTGCATGCTCACTTGTGGTGGGGTTAACTGCATTGCATCACAGTGGTCACCACAGGGGCCTATCTGAAGAAAATGTAACATCCCAGTAGCATACCTGTCAACCTGTCAGTGCACGACTTCTGGACAGAGGCCAACAAAATGGGGGGGACAAATGGCCTAAGATAGGGACATGTGTGAAATATTACTCTCATACAGTGGATATAAATAGTGTACACACCCCTGCTAAGATGTCAGGTGTTTGTGATATATATACAAATTGAGACCACAATATGTCAGTCCACACCTTTTCCAAACTGTACTGTCACCTGTGATATGTACAATTCAGTTGTAAAATCAATCAGTCTGTTGCGCACCAACTGTGGAGTATACAAACCTTACAATAACTGGATGCATATGTGTGCACACCCTTCAAATAATATTTTATTGCAGCAGCTTGTGATTTACTGACAGCATTCAGTCTGCTAGTGTACACACCTGCCATCAAGTAAAGGCACTCTGAGTAACACCAAATATCAGTCTGCCGTCCAAATAGGATATTCATAACATTTGCTCAGTTGCCTGCAACAGCAACAGTCATGGCTCACAGACAGCTTACAAAGCAGCAAAGGGATCTCATATTTGAAAGGTATCTATCAAGACTAGGGCACAACAACATTATCACAGCACTGCATACACCATAGAACACAAAGGAGAAAGTTGTCAGAAGGTGGACTGAATATGGGGCAATAGTGCTGTTGAAAAGAAACCTGATGTCCCTCTACAAATGATGACAAGTCATATCAAAACCTGGTCAGGGAGGCTGCCAGGAAACATACAGCAACACTGAGGGAGTTGCAGGAATCTCTTGCAAGTACTGGTGTTGTGTACTACATGTGAGAATACTCTCCCGTATTCTGCATACATCTGGCTTATGGGGTATGGTCAGAAAATGGAAGCATTTCCCCACACCAAAAAACATCCAGAGGTGGATACAATGTGCAATACAGCACATCAAGTCTCCCAAAGGCATGTATGAAAATGTATTATGGTGTAATGAGACTATGGATTGACCTCACAGCCATAATAACAAAAGGTATATGTGGTGCACAAACAACACCCCTTCTTAACCAAAACACCAAAATCCCCATGGTGAATCAAGCTGGTGGTAATGGCCTGCTGTGGGGATGCTGTTCCAAGGTCAGAACTGGGCCTGTAGTCAGGGTCAATTTAATTCAGAACAGTTCCAAATAACACCCACGTCTGGCCAAAATCCATCAGGCACCTGTAAGAATGCTGAGGGCGGAAAGGGGTGTCAGCTTTTAACATGACAAAGACCTGAAGCATACACCCAAAGCTACCTAAGAAAGGCTCCACCTGAGCACACTAATGGTTATGGATTGGCCCAGCCAGAGACTAGATTTACACCAGAGACATACCCCAGTGTGATCTGATGAGGGCTGTGCACATGAGCCACCCTTGTAATCTGACAGAGTTGAGTGACCTTTGTATGGAAGAGTGACCAAATAATGCCAAGTCAAGATGCGCCATGCTGATAGACACCTTCACAAGAAAAGTGAATGCTGTAAGTCACTTACAAGGTGCTTCAACAAGGTATCATTTTAATGGTGTGCTCACTTATGCAAATACCATATTGTACATATTGCAGTCATTATATTTTACATGTAACACATCTGTTTATCGATTGGATTGCACAGGTCATATGTCACATGAAAGGTGGGTAACATATTTGAATGCATTATTGTGGTGTCATCTCATATATTACAAGAACATGGCATGTTAACATGGTTGTGTAGACTTACTATATCCACTGTAAGCTTAGAAGTTTGGTGGTGTAACAGGAATTGCATGACCATACATTTACTGCTGGTTTGGAGGTCTGACACTCAAATGTATGTCATTTATCAGTGATGTCACTCTTCAGGTCATCCCAGTTATGTATCATCGAAACACAGGGGTTGTGAGAAACAGAACAAACATATGAGACAGACATCTGTACATCCTGCAAGAATCTGTACAGTTGTGAGGTATGTTCTGTAGTACTTGCCACTGTGCTATACAGGTAAACAGCAATGATGTGTACATGGGTGCAGTCTGTGCTGGGGAAGGGCCATCACCTGCTAACAAAAATCACATATCCCAGAGCTCTATATTGTTAGGTACATGTAGTAAAACTGGCTGCAATGCATGATGTTGAGGGCCGTGTGTCATGCATGTCACCATTTGGGTACTATGTGGTCTGTATATCAGATTTGTGCCACGTCACCTGTAAGTGTGTGTGTGTGTGTGTGTGTGTGTGTGTGTGTGTGTGTGTGTGTGTGTGTGTGTGTGTGTGTGTGTGTGTTCATGTGTGTACCAGCCAACCTCAGAGTGCTGGTATTAATGTACATATATTGTCTTCCCCTTACAGGTGGTGATGAGGTTTGGGTTCCCTCCCGCTTGGAAACTGATGCCATTATCTCTGCAGACTCTGATAATGATGATAGGAATAGTGAGGTACAGGTGGGGTTGTCGGGACAAATCTGTGCCACTGGTTGCCATCCCACTCTTGTCCACATCATCCCCGCACACAGTGACAATGCCCACACATACCCTGTCACCATTGACCATAGATGATGGAAAGTTGTCAGGTGGTAGCATTGATCAAGCTAGGGTGGTGACTATGGCAGGAGTGAGTGTAGACACTGGCCATAACAGGAGTGCAGGCAAGGTCCCACAGGGGTGAATGGACAGGGGTGGTCACAGGATTACCACTGCCCATCAATTCACTGTCGCATGTGCCATGGCAGGAGTCACCAGACACATGTTTTGGGCTGTCATGGATGAATAGGCATGTAGTGAAGGCCACATCAGACAAATACTCAGGGTGGTGGATGCAACTCTTCCTGATTTATGTGGTGACATGCATGACCTTATGAGGCCACATATCGAAATACTGAGGTTATGAACAGATAGTGGGGTGAGACCTTGGCAATCTTTTATCATGGCATATCTGTGCTAGAGCATGTGGTAGGAGATGGGCATTGGACACATGGACGTAGGTCAACACCAACAACAGCTGAGACTCTTCAGGGCCATACACCTTCACACTCTTGTTGTGGCAGTGACAACAGAACTACTGAAGTGGGATTGCTGTCCACATCACACTGGAGCAGGCCATGGGCATGTGGTCCTCTCCGATCCCATCAGGGACATGGATCCAGCAGACAGAAGTCACCATCAGGAAACAGTGCTGCATCTGGTCTTGTCCCTGGTGGTGCCACTGATACCCCTGGCAGGACCATGTCTGTGGCTGGAGATGGTGAACTGGACCCCTTGCCATGTATGGTCCACAGCTATCCAATGTACCCCTGTGTAGGGCAGCTAAATGGTGTGACTGTGTGCATACATATATATACATACACACACACAGTCACACACACACACACACACACACACACACACACACACACACACACACACACACACACACACACACACACACAAACACACACTTGTATCACAGGCAGTTCACATCCAGACGCACTGCACCTCGGCACAGCCCATCTATTGGATAAGCCTCCAAACACACACACATGATGTAAACTGTATGGCTCAGTCTAGGCCTCTGGCAAACCCACACCACACCCTGTGCATATGATGATACCTATGCCACATTCCTGTCATCCATACCATCGATGCAGAGACATGCTAATATGGTTCTGATGCACAGGGTGAATATAGTACAGTGTAGCTATGTAATACTATGTAAGGTGCTGCCTGCTTGCATTTGTTATGGGTACACATACAGGTGTATGTTACTTATTAGCCAGGATGCATTATTGCTGTTAGTACCACTGACTGAATGTTGTCTGACATGCTGTGTTCTGTTTGTGTTCCAGGTGTCTTTGTGTCTGCAGGCTGTGGCCCTGCAGACATTCCCAAGAGGGAGTATTGCAGAATGGGAATACACCAACAGTGTCATAGGCAAGGTACAGCTTTATATGTACATGTACCAGGTGTGTATGGATGCAACAGTGTGAGAGGGACACTGTTGTCAGACAGTGTGACCTTGCATACATGCCTCTTGTCACAGACAGGGAGCCTTCAGACATGTCAGCTCAGTGTTGTGTAGTACCACAGGCTCAAACATACAGAACAGGTTACTGCAGTACTTTCAGTAGGTCCCTCACAAGCGTAGCCATTACATTAACTGCAAGAGATTCACCTGTCAACACCTGTTGGCCCTGCCATTCTTTTCCATACATTCAACACTGATGCAGTTGATTTGGGCATGCACAATACTGTGTATGACAGGTTTGTGGTATGTATTCCTGAATTCACCAGGTGGAACAGGGAAACAAAATTGTATATCATTTGCATACACACAGTAAGGACTGATACAGGGGATGTGCACACAGTAACATAAACACAGTTGGCAATAGACAGATTAGTAAACCTACATTTCCACCTTGATGTACTGTACTACTACATACACATGACATGCCCCAAATAGATTATATGCATGGGACATAACACACTACCTCTTACAACATGATAGTCTATAGACATCTGTACAGAGACTGGTATGGCGTGCACAGTGGTTTAACATGCTGCACGTCAGGCAGATGCCGTTACCATGCTGTATAAAGTAATGCCATTAGGAGGGGGTAAACAGGCGTGGATGATACACAAAATTGTATCAGCCAAACAAGATATGACCTTCACACACAGTTACCAGTAGTGATATTAGAACCCCTACCTATCTAGTTATTTCTATTATGTTACGTAGTTATCAGATGCACCACAGAGCTTACATAATTTCATCCAGACACAAGGTACATCTAACATGAATGACATCAGCAGGCCTAGGAAAGTAGGGTGATGGGAAGTTTACACGGTGGTACACAACTCAAAATGGTATAACACACACAGTATATGAGTCTCACATAAACAGTTGCTAGTAGTGAGATTAGAACCCCTACTTATCTAGTTATTTCTACTATAGTGTTACGCAGTTATCAAACATGTCATGGAGCTTACATACTTTCACCCAGACACAAGGTTCTTCTAAGGTGAATGATATCAGCAGGCCTAGTAAATAGGTTGATGGGAAGTTTACAGGGTGGTACACAATTGAAAATGGTATGACACACACAGTATATGACTATCACAGAAACACAAAGAGTTGCCAGTAGTGAAAATAGAACCCTTATATATCTACTTATTTTTCCTATAGTGTTACGCAGTTATCAGATGCATCACCAAGCTTACATAGCTTTACCTCATCTGAAGGTACTTCTAAGGTGAATGATATCACCAGGCCTTGTAAAGTTGGGTCACGGGAACTTTACAGCATGGTACACAACTCAAAATGGTATAACACACACAGTATATGATTCACACACACACACACACACACACACACACACACACACACACACACACACACACACACACACACAAAGTTGCCAGCAGTGACATTACAACCTCTACCTATCTAGATATTTCTGCTGTAGTGTTACACAGTTATTAGATGCACCACAGAGCTTACATAGTTTCACCTAATCTCAAGGTACTTCTAAGTTGAATGACATCAGCAGGCCTACTAAAGTAGGGTAATGGGAAGTTTACAGGGTGGTACACAACTCAAAATGGTATAACACACACAGTATATGATTCTCACACAAACACACTTGCCAGTATTTAGATTAAACCCCCTGCCTATCTAGTTACTTGTACTATAGTGTTACACGGTTATTGCATGTGCTACAGAGCTTACTGGAATTACAATTGGCCAAAGGTACTGATAACTGCACAGCTGAGGTAGACTATTACAGGTGCCAGAAAGTCTGCCGTCAGTTTTTTCCTTACAGCTTGCTAATTCTTTCTCTCCTGCACTTCATATAGCTTAATAGGTTTCCACTTTAACAGTTTTTTATCAAATATTCTAGCACACCTGAGAGCCATAAGCAGTATTCATTCCTCATGGAATTAGCTCCAGTACTTAGTAGTTATGACCACCTCTCCTGGCATGATTAAAGTACAGTTCTCTGTGCTTTTGCCCATTAACCTAGTGCACTTGGGCATTCTGAGGCACTGTTGCAACTGCCGCATGTACACAGACAACCCTCTCCTCTAAATTCCCAGCACTCAGACTTGTGAGAGATATCCGTATATCACCAAATTGGAAGATATGCACCCTCCAGTGAAGACTGGACTGGCTGGTCAAGAGGAGAAGGGTCAACACCTGCAACACACCATATGGAACATATGCCCTTCCAGAACACCCACTATAACAGCTCTGACATACAAACAATAATCACACACAACCACCTTCACAGAGGCACTCAATAGACATTTACCCAAACAACAGAGACCACCAAGACAGGGACCCACTCAACCACCACAACACAGCACAAACCACAGGACACATATCTCACCTACACAGTCTGCCCCTCAACCTAATCCCCAAAGGCCACCCACCTTGCCTGATACAGTAATCATAGGTGAATCAATAGTGAGGCACACAGATGTCCCACTCACGAGGTTGAACATGGAGGAGGTAACAGTCAGCTGTCTATCAGGTGCCAGAATCCAACACATAACACACCCAGTCAGGTCACTCCACAGCAACTGCAAGTATCTCTCTGTCATTGTCCATGTCTGTATGAATGACCTGAGATGCACCTTCATGGACTATATAAAAAGAGACATAGTGGAACTCTCAAATGATGTGGGCCAGGCAGGTATGACAATAGCCCTGAGCAGTATACTACTGTCACCCAAAATGATACCACAGTACAAACAACAAATGATTGACTTCAACAACTGGCTTAAGCATCTGCTGTCACTCTCATGGGATCCAGTATCTGTCTGCTTGGGTTGATATGACTGACAGACTGTGATGGCTTGCCAGAGATGGCCTGCATCTCTCACCCCTGGGTTTCCAGGTACTGACTAAGTGTCTTGTCACCCCTATAGTGCCTTTTTAGGTGGCATTCCAAATAAAATTACCACCATAACAGCTATACATATATACAATCTGAGGGTCATGCTGCTTAACACTAGACATCTACATCTCGAGATGCAGCCACTCGAAGCACTCCTCAAAATGGAGAACATTGACATTTGTGCTGTAACAGAGACCTGGTTTACAGCAGCAGACAGCACACCTGCACTACCAGCCTATGACTCATTCCACACCTGTCAGCCCCAAAACATAGACCACAGTTACAAAGGTGGTAGTGTCTCCATATTAATAATGGATATGCACACATCCAAAGTAGTATCACATCATATTTCATCTGAAATACTTTAGGAACAACTGACATTGGGTAATAGTGCAGTCCAGGTCATAGCCTGCTATAGGTCCACATCCATGTCTCTAGACTCTCAAACCACATTCCTCAACACCCTGGAAACTATCAAGGTCTGACCCAACACTCTCATACTAGGAGAGTTCAACTACCCCTCCATCAACTGGGTGAGATACTTAAGCACCAATACACTGGCCCAACACTTCCTGGAATTCATCAGTTCCAATGCCCTGGATCAGTTCATTCTGACACTCAGTAGAGGAAGCAACATCCTTCACCTGTCTTGATTACTAAAATATGGGACTGATGCTTGACAACAGTAGTCACTCACTACTTGGTCAGATCCAATATAGAGTAATCACCATGGAAATCCATATCTCACTCACACCCCCTGCAAATGTAACCACCTTGAAAAACTTTTCCAAAGCTGATTTTGGACTCAGAAAAACAGAGGTGGCTAACTTCACAGCACTCATGCCAATGGAAAATACCTGCATGACTGCCAAATCATACACAAATGCACTGTAAAAACATGTACATAAATGCATGGAACTAGCCATACCCAACAGAATCATGACACTCTCCTCCAAACACTGGAGGCCAGTCTGGTGGTCACCTGCCATTAATAACCTGTATAACAGAAGGAAGAAACTGTTGCAGAAAAAGGTGGAGTCCCAAAAGTGGTGAAACTCCCTTATTAGCCTCAACAACAACTTGTGATCCCTCATGAAATCATCTAAAGCTACCTATGACTGCAGAATTGCAGCAGACACTGACAACAATCACAAATCCTTTGTTAGTGATATCACGAATCTCTATGCCAGTGCCCAGAAGGCTCTGAGTTACTGCACAATGCTACCTCCTATACTGAACCAACAGGTACTGCCAACATTCTTGCCAACACATTCAGTGCCAGCTTCACCCCTCCCTCCCCCCATAGGGGAACAGTCAGAATGCATGAAGAATGACAGGCACCCAGGATTACTGCTGCACAGGTTACAGCTGCATTGTCCATGGGCAAGAATACAGCTTCCATGGGACCCCACATTATCCCTGGCTGTGTTCTACATGAACCTCAAAGATACCTGGCACCACATCTGTGTGCCCTGTTCAGTAACAGCCTCACCTCATGCTTTGTCCCTTCCAATCTACAGTCATCCCTCTTCATAAAGGTGTAGCAACTACAGACCCTGGGAATTATCAGTCCATTAGCCTGACAAGTCTGATATGTACAGCTATAGAGTGCATCATCAGGAACCTGATCGACAAATGTATAGGTAATCTCCTAACTCTGGACCCCACACAGTTTGGCTTTGTGAAAGGGAGATCATGCCTGCTAAACCTGGTTGACCTCTTTGAGTCAGTCACCAGGGCTGTATATGACAGTAAGGCACTGCATACAGCCTACATCAATCTGACCAAGGCTCTTGATACCATTCCTCAGTCAGGAATTATGGGTGAACCCATCAAACTAGGCATCAACTCTTATATTACTAGGGGGTTGCAAATTCACTCACAGACAGAACACACAATGAGAAAGTACTGAGCTGCAAGTCAGACTGCCAGCCAGTCATGAGTGGAGTCCCACAGGGATTAGTCCTGGGTACTCTCCTGTTCAGCATGTACTTCTCAGGAGTCCAGGCCAATACAAAGAACTCTGGCTGACCAAGTTCACAGACAACTGCAAGCTGGAAGCCATCATTAACTCCACAAGTAATGCAGACATCCTACAGAAAGGCCACACTGAGACCACTGACTGGTGTGGAAACCATGGTCTGAAGCTTAATACCACAAAATGCATCATCAGCCCCTTTGGTAAAATCTTAGTTCCCACTAAGTACCACATTGATGGGAGCCCACTGAACACTGTAGGCATTATAAGAGATCTGGGGACACAGGTTGACAGCGACTTTTCCTTTAACCACCACAATGCCACTGTGGTCAGGAAATCCTTCTATGTGACACATCTCATTACCAAGGGTTTTGCATCCAGGAAGAAGGAGGTCATCTTCTCTGTGTACACTTCCCTCATTATACCAATCATCAAGTATAATGGCCCATTTGGCATGTACCTCACTAGACACCTGGAACAGCTGGAGAGGCCACAGAAGTACCTCACAATGAGGATCCTAGGCATTAAACACATGTCCTACACTGACAAACTCAAGAGACTCCAGCTATTCTCACTCTCATATCACCTATGTAGAGGTGGTCTCTTCTTGACTTGCAAAGCCATGTCTGACCCAGATCTTTTACAAATGCTACATCTAAAGACATCCCAATCTCTCTGTACCACACACTGCAGAGACCTCAACCTCATTGCCATAATCAACACAACATGCTGGAGAGACATGTTGCTCACCCAGAGACTGCACATGCTCTGGAATAGACTTCCCATACATGTCAAGCAAAGCATTAGATGACCCTGTTCCAGAGAGATCTTGATGAGTGGATAGGTAATAGAATGTTCACCCCAGGGATCACTCCAATGGCTCTACTTAATGGGTTCACTGGGAACTAACATTGGGTGGCACAATGGCAGGGCACTTCTATGGGCTAAGCTTGTAATGGCTACAGGGCAATTAGCCTAGTACACATCTATGAACCTATAAGGGGAGTGACATTGGCATGACTGATACAGTAGGCCAGTGGGTGAGTAACTTATCAAAATACTTTTTCTTACAAACATACATAGATAAACACTCTTACACACCCACACACACATTTGCCAGATCTGAGAGTAGAGCCTCTGTTTATCTAGCTATCTGTATAAGAGTGTTATGCAGTTATCGCATGAGCTATAGAGCTTACCAGACTGACAACTGTCCACAGGTGCTAATAAGGGGAATGACATCAGCAGGACTGATGAAGTATGCCATTGGGTGGGAAACTTATCAAAATACTTCTTCCTACAAACAATCATACCCACACACACATTTACCAAATCTGAGAGTAGAGTAGAACCCCTGTCTATCTAGTTATTTGTACTAGAGTGTTACACAGTTATCGCACACGCTACAGAACTTACTGGGCCAGCAGCTGGCCAAAGGTGCTGATAAGGGGAATGACATCAGCAGGATTGATAAAGTAGAGCAGTGGG